>NC_073392.1:6767500-6912500 GCF_028641065.1 Leucoraja erinaceus | reverse complement strand
TACAAAGCAGCGAAGGCCTTTGTGCAGAGGCCCATTTTGAGACGGGAGTAAACCTGCACTGTATAACTTCAGGTTTCAGCCTTCTGTATCTCTCCCGTTTGTTCACACTTGATGTTTATATATTCAGTTTAGTCGAGTTTATTGTCACGTGTACTGAGGTACAGTGAAAAGCATTTTGTTGCGGGCTAACCAGTCAGCGGAAAGACAATACTTGATTACGATCGAGCCGTCCACAGTGTATAGACACATAATAAACATGGAAACAATAGACAATAGTTGCAGGAGTGGGCCATTCGGCCCTTCGAGCCAGCACCGCCATTCAATGTGATCGTGGCTGATCATCCACAATCAGTACCCCGTTCCTGCCTTCCCTCCATATCCCTTAATTCCGCTATCCCTAAGAGCTCTATCTAACTCTCTCTTGAAAGCATCCAGAGAACCAGCCTCCACTGGCCGCTGAGGCAGAGAATTCCACACACTCAGAACTGTCTGCGTGAAAAAGGAGTAGGCCATTCGGCCCTTCGAGCCAGCACCGCCAATCATGGCTGATCATCCAAAATCAGTAGGTAGACAAAAATGCTGGCGAAACCCAGCGGATGAGGCAGCATCTATGGTGCGAAGGAATGGGTGACGTTTCGGGTCAAGACCCTTCTTCAGACTCGAGCCGAAACGTCACCTATTCCTTCGCTCCATAGATGCTGCCTCACCCGCTGAGTTTCCCCAGCATTTTTGTCTACCTTCGATTTTTCCACCAGTTCCGTCTTAAACATCCAAATTCAGCACCCCGTTCCTGCTTTCTCCCCACATCCCTTGATTCTGTTAGCCCTGAGAACTAGATCTAACTAATATAAAGGGAACATTGTGAGTAGCGTTTAGTGCAAGATTAAGCCAGTAAAGTCCAATCATAGATGGTGGGAGCGTCACCAGTGAGGTGGATAGTAGCACATATGTTGAGAGAAGGCATAAGCTTTCTGGGCAAGTTGGAAGCAGCATTAGGCGATCGTCTGAATAGCAAACAGGCTGCAGGGATCCAGGTTGTCAGCATAGACACTCCCATTTGTCCGCAGTGCTTGCGAGAGAGAGCTTGTCGACAGTACTAACGATGGATGTTGGAGCTGGGAGCAAACAGCTGTTGATTCGATGATTAGTGTTTCGTCTCTAACCTTTGGAGTATTACAGGAATATTTAGCCAACCGTCCCCGCCTTAATAGCATTGGCCATTGTGTTACCAGCGAGCTCGAGGGTAAGATCTTATTGTGTTGCTCCCTTTCTTTCAGGTTTTGCTTCCATTGCTGGAGCACCTTCCGGTCTTTTTATGCCGACTAAAATCCGAAGCCGGTTACGTCTTCACATGTTTGATGCCTGTATCAGGAATAACGTTAACTGCAGTCTTTTCCCATGGTTTAACCCTTTAACCCTTTCATTACCAGAGAGCGAGCATTTTCATTATCACTGTCTATGTCTCTCGTTTCCCTTTCCCCCCCCCCCGACTCTCAGCCTGAAGAAGGGTCTCGATCCGAAACGCCACCAATTCCTTCTCTCCACAGATGCTGCCTGATCCGCTGAGTTGCTCCAGCTTTTTGCGTCTATCTTCGGGTTAAACCAGCATCTGCAGTTCCTTCCTCCGTTTTTCATTCTCTTTGTTTCCCTGGGCATTCTGATTCTTGCCAATTTGTTCGGAGTTGATGTTTATATATTCAGTCAGGTTTAGTTTATTGTCCCGTGTACCGAGGTACGGTGGGGAAAAAATGTTTTAGTTGCGTGCCAACCCGTCAGCAGAAAGACAATGCATGATTACAATCGAGCCGTCCACAGTGTACAGATACACGATAAAGGGAATAACGTTTAGTGCAAGATAAAGCCGGTAAAGTCTGAATAAAGATAGTCCGAGGGTCACCAATGAGGTAGTTAGTAACTCAGGACTGCTGTCTGGTTGTTGTAGGGTGGTGCAGTTGCCTGATAACAGCTGGGAACAAACTGCCCCTGAATCTGCAGGTGTGCCTTTTCACACTTCTGTACCATTTGCCTGATGGCAGTGAGGTGCGATTCATCCTTGATTATGCTGCTGGCCTTGCCGAGGCAACGTGAGGTGTAACCAGAGTCAATGGAAGAGAGGTTGCTTTTTTTGTTGTGATGGTCTGGGCTGCGTCCACAATTCGCTGCATTCACTTAAATATGACGTGGGCTTTAGGTATTGTCAAAACTTAACTAACGGAAGAGAAAATTATCTATTGTACTTGAGTTTGAACTGATTGCATCTATAAATGAACTGGCGTTATCTGATCGGTTTGGATAGCATGTAAAACAAAGCTTTTCACTGTACCTCCATACATGTGACAATAATGAACTGAAACCTTTTGTCTCCCAGCACGGTATTTAATAAAAACACTAATGTGTAAGATCTCAGACATCACTAATAAGGGATTGAAGTAACAGCATTCATAAGAGGCGCATTAATATGTCCCATTAATATGTCTTAAAAATGCTGGAGTAACTCAGCGGGCCAGGCAGCATCTCTGGAGAGCTTGGATAGGTGATGTTTTGGGTCGGGACCCTTCTTCAGACTGTTCCGTCTAAGCCAGCAGTCGGGAGAAGTATCCCGACCTGAAATGTCACCCGTTCATGTTCTCCAGAGACGCGGCCTGACCCCCTGAGTTACTCCAGCACTTTGAGTCTTTTTTCTCTGCAAAAAGGAACAGCATCTGCAGTTCCTTGTTTCCTTGATTGTTAAGGGCTTGGACACACTAGAGGCAGGAAACAAGCTCCCGATGTTGGGGGAGTCCGGAACCAGGGGCCACAGTTAAAGAATAAGGAGTAAGTCGTTTGGAACGGAGACGAGGAAACACTCTGATCCCCTTAGCCACAAGGGCCACATCTAACTCCCTCTTAAATATAGCCAATGAACTGGCCTCAACTACCCTCTGTGGCAGAGAGTTCCAGAGATTCACCACTCTCTGTGTGAAAAAAGTTCTTCTCATCAAGAGTGGTGAGTCTGTGGAATTCTCTGCCTGTGGAGGCAGGTTCTCTGGATGCTTTCAAGAGCGAGCTAGATAGGGCTCTTAAAGATAGCGGAGTCAGGGGATATGGGGAGAAGGCAGGAACGGGGTACTGATTGTGGATGATCAGCCATGATCACATTGAATGGCGGTGCTGGCTCGAAGGGCCAAATGGCCGACTCCTGCACCTATTGTCTATTGTTTCCTCATTTATATCTTTGGTTGTGTTTAGCTTGGAGGTGGTGTGTGTTAACCTGCCCTTCAGCCCGCTGAGTCCGCGCCGACCAGCGATTGCCCCGTGTACTAGCTCCGTCCTACACGCACTAGGGGGCAATTTACAGATTTTACCAGAGCCAACAAACCGACAAATATGTACGCTTTTGGAGGGAGGGTGGAAACCAGAGCACCCAGAGGATACCCACGTGGTCCCAGGGAGAAGGTACAAACACCGTACAGGCAGCACCCAGAGTAAGGATCATTGCTCAGCCACTACAGATGTGTCAGTGCCACAAATCTTGCCACAACCTGAGTGAAATATTCTATTAAACCATTTTAAATCCACAGAAGCTTTTTCACAAATCCGGCATCTTAAATATTTGTTCGATTTTTTATTTAATATCCCAAAATCAGTAATCTGACGTTATAAAAAAGAATACGGGGTGCAGTTTGCAAGTTGAGCATTTTAATTCATTTTTAACTCTTCATGACTCGTGCTATCAAATAGGATATTTCAATATTTTCATCTTCAAAGAAAAAAATGACCAGCAAACATTGCCCGCAAAATGGTAACAGTTTCTTGGCTTGAGGTTTGCAATCTATATTTTGTTGCTTTTAACCTTGTCAGCCACTTGCTATTAATCACATGCTCTGCCCACAGCCATCTCTCTTGTTAATCCCAGGAGGTGTCCTACCTCCTGTCAGAGTTGACGAGGCTTCCACCAAGCACCGACTGCTGCCGAAAACCCCAAACTCAATTTCTAAATTTGTGTCTGTCTTAGATTGTGACATTGAAGATCGACACAAAAAGCTGGAGTAACTCAGCAGGACAGGCAGCATCTCTGGAGAGAGGGAATGGGTGACGTTTCGGGTTAAGACTGAGAGTCAGGGGGAAAGGAAAGGAGAGATATAGACGATGATGTAGAGATATAGACCAAATGAATGAAGGACATGCAAAACAGTAGCGATGATAAAGGAAAAGGGCCATTAGACAATAGACAATAGGTGCAGGAGTAGGCCATTCGGCCCTTCGAGCCAGCACCGCCATTCAATGTGATCATGGCTGATCATCCCCAATCAGTACCCCGTTCCTACCTTCTCCCCATATCCCCTGATTCCGCTATTTTTAAGAGCCCTATCTAGCTCTCTCTTGAAAGCATCTAGAGAACCGGCCTCCACTGCCCTCTGAGGCAGAGAATTCTACAGACTCACCACTCTCTGTGAGAAAAAGTGTTTCCTCGTCTCCGTTCTAAATGGCTTACTCCTTATTCTTAAACTGTGGCCCCTGGTTCTGGACTCCCCCAACATCGGGAACATGTTTCCTGCCTCTAGCGTGTCCAAGCCCTTAACAATCTTATATGTTTCAATGAGATACCCTCTCATCCTTCTAAACTCCAGAGTGCACAAGCCCAGCTGCTCCATTGTTAGCTGCTTGCTGGGTGAGAACGAGAAGCTTGTGCGACTTGGGTGGGGAGGGATAGAGAGAAAGAGGGATTGCCGGGGTTACTTGGAGTTAGAGAAATCAATATTCATACCACTGGGCTGTAAGCTGCCCAAGTGAAATATGAGGTGCTGTTCCTCCAATTTGCGTTTAGCCTCACTCTGCCAATGGGGGAATCCTCGGACAGAAATGCCAGTGTGGGAATGGGAAGGGGAATGAAAGTGTTTAGCAACCGGGAGATCAGATAGGTCCAGGTAGGTCCAGGTAGGTCCAGGTTGGTCCAGGTAGGTCCAGGTAGGTTCAGGTAGGTCCAGGTAACTAATTTCTTATCCTCAATTCAAAGTGGAAGTGGGTTGACATGGATTAGCAATTTAATTTAGCGCTCTTTAAATTTAAACACCGTTAGTGAAAGCTGACCCCTGTTCTTCCAAGATTCCCATCATATCAACGATGTTTAGTTTAGTTTCTTGTCACATGTTCCGAGGTACAGTGAAAAGTTGTTTTATCAAGTTCAAGTTCATATTTATTGCCACATGCACCAATTAAGATACAGTGGGATTTGATTTACCATGCAGCCATAAACCAGCACAATACACAATAGAATACAACATGAACATCCACCACAGTGGTATCACCATTCTTCACTGTGGTGGAAGGCAATAAAGTTCAGTCAGTCCTCCTCCTTTGTTCACCCGTGGTTGGGGCCACGAACCATCCACAGTCGCCGCTACAGACGGCCCGATGTACAGGCCCTCTCGTCGGGATGCTCGAAACTCCGACGTCGGGACGGGCGGACACTCTGCGGCTTGGAGGTTCCGAATCGGCCGCTTCCTACTGGAGACCGGGGCTTCACGATGTTTTATAGGCCGCAGGCCGGCGGTCGGAACTCTTGAAGTCCACACCGCGCCCACGGCTAGAACTATTGAGTGCTGTCCAGCCAGTGATGATAATACATGATTACAATCGAGCTGTCCACAGTTTACAGATACAGGATAAAGGGAATAACGTTTCATGCAAGATAAAGGGCAGTCAAGTCCGCTCAAAGAATGTTCGAAAGCCTCCAATGAGGTAGATGGGAGATATGGACCGCTCTTTAGTTGTGGAGAGGATGGTTCAGTTGCCTGATAACAGCCGGGAAGAAGCTGTCCCTGAATCTGGAGATGTGCCTCTTCACTTCTGTACCTCTTGCCTGATGGGAGAGGGGAGAAGAGGGAGTGACCGGGGTGAGACCGGTCGTTGATGATGCTGATGGCTAATCAATAGGTTTATATTCCTTGGTGTCACTGACGGCACACTGGCAATGGCTACAATAATGTGGATGGTCACCACTGGTAAGCTGTCGACTGCCAGGGGTCTATTTATCACAGTGTTAGTGGGCTGAGCATCACTGGTGTGTGGCCATTTCCCAGTTGGCTGCCTATGTGACATTTTGTGGACTTGCATCTCAGTGGTCTCTGAGCTCTGGAATGTGTTGCAGTGTAAATGCCCTACGGTCCTGCGGATTGCGCTGTAACATAGGGGAGGCACGATGGCGCAGCGGCAGAGTCGCTGCCTCACAGCGCCAGAGACCCGGGTTCGATGCTGACTAGCGGGCGCTGTCAGTACGGAGCTTGTACGTTCTCCCCGTGACAGCGTGGGCCTTCTCCGGGCGCTTCGGTTTCCTCCCACATTACAAAGGCGTGCAGGTTTGTCAGTTAATTGGCTTCTGTAAATTGTCCCTCATGTGCAGGGTAGAGAACGAGTTAGTGCTACGTTAGAGACCCGGATATGTTGATTAGTACGGGGGTCAGGGGTTATGGGGAGAAGGCAGGAGAATGGGGCGAGGAGGGAGAGATA
This sequence comes from Leucoraja erinaceus, assembly GCF_028641065.1. Taxonomy (NCBI): domain Eukaryota; kingdom Metazoa; phylum Chordata; class Chondrichthyes; order Rajiformes; family Rajidae; genus Leucoraja; species Leucoraja erinaceus. The sequence goes on along the minus strand of NC_073392.1, from coordinate 6,906,011 downwards.
GATCCACCATGATTAAATGTCAGCGTAGACTAGATGGGCCGAATGGCCTAATTCTTCTCCTATCACTTAGGACCTTATGATAGTGCTAGTGTATGGGGATCACTGGTCGGCGTGGACTCGGTGGGCCGAAGGACCTGTTTCCGCACTGTATTTCTTAAGACGTCTATAGACTAGTATGGCAGTCCCTTGTTAGCTGTGACAGTTGTTACCCATTGATAGGGGACAGAATCACAAATATTGATCATCTGGAAAGGCATTCTTACGCTGAACACAAAAACATTTTGCTTATTGCAACAGATCTTCATGGAAGAGGTTGAGAGAGAGATGTTATAGGAATTGTGTCTGTTGTATGAGAACCATCTAATGGAGCCATACAGCGTGGAAACAGGCCCTTAGGCCCAACTTATCCACACCGACCTGTTTGTAGATGACATGCTCCATCTACACTAGACCCACCTGCTCACGTTGGGCCCATATCTCTCTAAACCTGTCCTATCCATGTACCTGACCCATTTTCTTTCTTAAAAGTTGTGATAGTGCCTCCTAATGGACAACTTGTAACTCTAATTTACAACCATAGTCTATTAACCTTCAACTTGAGGAGTTTTTATACTTTCCATTAATGTCCACCATCACCTGCATGTGGTTAACCCATGATGAGTGTTAGTCTGCACTGGGCCTGTACTCGCTGGAGTTTAGAAGAATGAAGGGGGATCTCATTGAAACTTACCCAATAGTGAAAGGCCTGGATAGAGTGGATGTGGAGAGGATTTCCATTAGTGGGAGAGTCTAGGTCACAGCCTCAGAATAAAAGGATGTACCTTTAGGAAGGAGATGATGAGGAATTTCTTTAGTCAGAGGGTGTTGAATCTGTGGAATTCTTTGCCACAGATGGTTGTGGAGGCCGAGTCAGTGGATATTTTTCACACGGAGATTGACAGATCCTCGATTAGGTGTCGGGGGTTATGGGGTGAAGGCTGGAGAATGGGGTTGAGAGGGAGAGATAGATCAGCCATGATTGAATGGCGGAGTAGACTTGATGGGCCGAATGGCCTAATTCTGCTCCGAGAGCCTATGAACTTTCTGCACCTCTTTTATCCTCACCTCACACTTTCATTCTTACGCAGCTCAGGTGCATATCAGAACCCCATTGCCCTTTCTGCAATGAAATGAAGGTGCAATCTTTTAATATTCAAAATTAAGATAAGATGCTTGCATTTTGAAATTTGCGATAGCTCAGACACAGCATCTTCAGCCTTGGCCCGGGTTCCTGGCAGTCTGGTGAACCTGTTCTGATGCCCAGTGATGCAGTGAGAGTTGAGGACTCACGTCGTGCATGACAGGAATTTTCATGATCTCATTCAATTTTGGACACATGAGGAAGGATGTTTGTTCTCCGAAACATTGCTGTTCCCGTCACGTTCACTGTTGTGTGGTTGGATCTTCAATCTAGGAACCGAGGCAGTGACCTCACCACAATATCTGCTTCTAAGGGTAATATCTTCATCCATTATACTGGCTGGTAGGTCATTGTAGAATCAGACAGCACAGAAACAGGCCATTCGGCCCACTTGCCCATGCCGACCAGGATGACCCTAGTCCCACCTGCCCGCGGATTAATGTTGTAAAGAGAAGGGGCATTTAGGCTAGTGTAGTTTAGGTTAGAGATACACCATGTTAACTGGCCCAACGGGTCCATGCCGACCAGTGATTGCCCCAAACACTAGTTCCATCCAAAACTCCATGGATAGTTTTACAGAAGCCAATTAACCTGTACGACTTTGGAAAGCAGGAGGAAACTGGAGCACCCACGCAGTCACTGGGAGAACTTACGAACTCCGTACAGACAGTGCCCGTAGTCAGGATCGAACCAGGGTCTCTGGCGTTGCAAGGCAGCAACTCTACCGTTGCACCACCGTGCCACTAATTAACGGACAAGCAGTTTAGTGTTGTGGTTTATTTGGAACTTGGGAACAAGAGACTTGGAAACAAAAAGAGGCCATTCAGGCTGTCGAGACTATTCTGAACTACAATTAGATGAGACTGTAGGGTTTGATCCTGACTACGGGTGCTGTCTGTATGGAGTTTGTACGTTCTCCCTGTGACCACGTGGGTTTTCTCCGGGTGCTCCGGTTTCCTCCCACATTCCAAAGACGTGCAGGCTTGAAAGTTAATTGGCTTCTGTAAATTGTCCCGAGTGTGTGTCGGATAGACCTGGTGTATAGATAGCTGATGGTCGACTTGGCCTCGGTGGGCCAAAGGGCCTGTTTCCACACTGTGTCTGCAACTAAACTAAACTAAATGATCGTACCTTCAACACAGTAAAACATCCAAGCTGCACAATATATCAGATCAAAATGATCATTAATAATCCAAAATGTAAACTCTTCCTGCAAATGTTGTATATTCTGCTGTCTAATGCAGACACCAGAATGCACTAATATGTCTTTGTTTCCGCTGCTTCAGCTTTTAAGTCACAATATTTTAAAGATAGAAATCAAAGGCTTTATGAAATGAGTGTTTTACGTTATAGTGGGGATTCTCTTGACAGCTGACTGGTGTGCATTTGGTAATGAACCTTTCATTTTCATGCATCTTGTATTTCAGTGCTGGTGTCATGCTACCAAGGGCAAATCTGTTCCTGGCCCTGACCTTTTCTTACCTCCAGGTCCTCCCCCCCCTCCCCCCCATCCATCCTCCCCATTATCAACTTGAAGAAAGGTTAAGACCCGAAGACGCACCTGTTCCTTCTCTCCAGAGATGCTGCCTGACCTGCTGAGTAGCTCCAGCACTTTGTGTCAAACAAGAGCAAACCTTAACCCCACAGATTCAGATTCATTTATTGTCACGTGTATCGAGCTACAGTGAAAGGCTTTTTGTTGCAATAGACAATATAAACAATAGACAGTAGGTGCAGGAGTAGAGGCCATTCGGCCCTTCGAGCCAACACCGCCATTCAATGTGATCATGGCTGATCATCCCCAATCAGTACCCCGTTCCTGCCTTCTCCCCATATCCCCTGACTCCGCTATCCTGCGTGCTAACCAGCCAGCGGAAAGACAAAACATGATTGCAATTGATACAAATACATGATAAGGGAATAACGTTCAGTGCAAGGTAAAGCCAGTCAGATCAAAGATAGTCCGAGGGTCTCCAAAGAGGCAGATAGTAGTTCAGGACTGCTCTCTAGTTGTGGTAGGAAGGTTCAGTTGCCAGAGAGCGTAACATGGCACTTTTCATGCCCAGGGTAGCAGTCTCAAACTTCAGTGCAACACCTTTAACTAAAGCACTGTCAAAGGCCATCTCCAACCCATTAGATGATTTTCTGCTTCATCTCCAAAGTTCCTTGATGTAAAGATATGATATTGGCATGGAGCCACTGCTGCCCACGCCACAGGCATTGTTAAAAATTCATCAGACAGAAAGTCTCACCTCAATCCCATTAGCCCCCATCAACAGTAGAAATCCAATTAAAATAAAAAGCCGCCATCTCCAAAGTTGGAGCTGTGGGTGGAATGCCACTCCGTGAGAAGGTTCTTGTCAAGTTTGAAGGCGAATTGTATTAATTCTGGGTTGCAAATGCCCACGGTGCATTATTAGGTCCGATTCCCGCACAGCCCCAAATCGTATAAAGTTTAAACTGTTCTTCAGAGAAACACTTCACTTGATTCTACCAAAGGGGCTGCCTACGCCTTTGTGAAGATGCTGCTATTCCCCTGCTGTTCCTCCCTGTATCTCCCTCCAGGAGGCGACCCACTCAGCGTTGAGGTCACCCGCAGTATATCCACCCCAGCAAATGTCTGAAGCAGGGTCTCGACCTGAAACGTCACCCGTTCCTTCTCTCCATAGATGCTGCCTGTCCCGCTGAGTTACTCCAGCATTTTGTGTCTATCTACGGTCTGCAGTTCCATTACTCTCACATCAGTTTAGTTTATTGTCACGTGTACTGAGGTATATCATAGAAACATAGAAACATAGAAATTAGGTGCAGGAGTAGGCCATTCGGCCCTTCGAGCCTGCACCGCCATTCAATATGATCATGGCTGATCATCCAACTCAGTATCCCGTACCTGCCTTCTCTCCCATACCCCCTGATCCCCTTAGCCACAGGGGCCACATCTAACTCCCTCTTAAATATAGCCAATGAACTGGCCTCAACTACCCTCTGCGGCAGAGAGTTCCTGAGATTCACCACTCCCTGTGTGAAAAAAGTTCTTCTCATCTCGGTTTTAAAGGATTTCCCCCTTATCCTTAAGCTGTGACCCCTTGTCCTGGACTTCCCTAACATCGGGAACAATCTTCCTGCATCTAGCCTGTCCAACCCCTTAAGAATTTTGTAAGTTTCTATAAGATCCCCTCTCAATCTCCTAAATTCTAGAGAGTATAATCAAGTCTATCCAGTCTTTCTTCATAAGACAGTCCTGACATCCCAGGAATCAGTCTGGTGAACCTTCTCTGCACTCCCTCTATGGCAATATCATATCGGAAAGCTTTTTTTGTCGCGCGCTATCCAGTCAGTGGAAAGACTACACATGATCACAATGGAGCCGTCCATAGTGTACAGATACAGGATGAAGGGAATAACGATGAGTGCAAGGTAAAGTCCAATTAAAGATAGTCCGAGGGTCTCCAATGAGGTAGATGGGAGGCCAACACCAACTCTCTAGTTGGTGACTACTGGATGGTGCAGTTGCCTGATAACAGCTGGGAAGGAACTGCCCTTGAATCTGGGTGTGTGCATTTTCACACCTCCGCACCTCTTGCCCGATGGGAGAGGGAAGAAGAGGGAGTGGCCAGGGTGCGACTGGCCCTTGATGATGCTGCTGGCCTTGCCGAGGCAGCGTGAGGTGTAGATGGAGTCGATGGAAGGGAGGTTGGTTTGTGTGACGGTCTGGGCCGCCCGCGTGTGAAAGAAGCAGCCTGGGATGACGGGAGTGAAGTTAGCGTTAGGTCACTGCTGAGTCTGTTGGTGGAGGATGTTTGAGAGGGTTGTCACAGGAGAACATTGACCGCTGTAGTTTAGTGATAGTGCGTGGTGCATGGAAAGGGAAGGTTTAGAGGGATACGGGCCAAACACAACACACTGTTAACTATGGCAAGCACTGCCTGCCCAACAGCCATGATTTTCTGCTTCATTCCAAAGTTCCTCAGACAGAGAGTTGGCATCACCTCCACACGCCACATCCCATTAGCCCCCATCAACAGTCCCTTAAAAAACAGTAGAAATCCTTAAAATAAAAAGCCGCCATCTCCAAAGTTGGAGCTGTGGGTGGAATGCCACTCCGTGAGAAGGTTCTTGTCAAGTTTGAAGGCGAATTGTATTAATTCTGGGTTGCAAATGCCCACGGTGCATTATTAGGTCCGATTCCCGCACAGCCCCAAATCGTATAAAGTTTAAACTGTTCTTCAGAGAAACACTTCACTTGATTCTACCAAAGAGGCTGCCTACGCCTTTGTGAAGATGCTGCTATTCCGCTGCTGTTCCTCCCTGTATCTCCCTCCAGGAGGCGACCCACTCAGCGTTGAGGTCACCCGCAGTATATCCACCCCAGCAAATGTCTGAAGCAGGATCTCGACTTGAAACGTCACACCGTTCCTTCTCTCCATAGATGCTGCCTGTCCCGCTGAGTTACTCCAGCATTTTGTGTCTATCTACGGTCTGCAGTTCCATTACTCTCACATCAGTTTAGTTTATTGTCACGTGCACTGAGGTATATCATAGAAACATAGAAACATAGAAATTAGGTGCAGGAGTAGGCCATTCGGCCCTTCGAGCCTGCACCGCCATTCAATATGATCATGGCTGATCATCCAACTCAGTATCCCGTACCTGCCTTCTCTCCATACCCCCTGATCCCCTTAGCCACAAGGGCCACATCTAACTCCCTCTTAAATATAGCCAATGAACTGCCTCAACTACCCTCTGCGGCAGAGAGTTCCAGAGATTCACCACTCTCTGTGTGAAAAAAAGTTCTTCTCATCTCGGTTTTAAAGGATTTCCCCCTTATCCTTAAGCTGTGACCCCTTGTCCTGGACTTCCCTACTCTGGGTAGAGGACTCTGTGTATCTACCCGATCTATTCCCCTAATGATTTTGTACACATCTCCCATCATCCTCCTACGCTCCACGGAATAGAGACCCAGCCTATTCTGGATGACTCTGACTCTCTGATTCTACTCACCAGAGGTCATTTACAGTGGCTACAATTAATCTACACAAGACCAGCACGTCTTTGGGAAGTGGGAGGAAAGAAGAACGTGCAAACTCTGTGCAGACAGCGCCCGAGGTGGGGATTGATCCCGGGTCTCTGGCGCAGTGAGGCAGTGTCTCTACACACTACGCCACCGTGCCGCCAGGAGCTATACTGCTTAAATTTAATATAATTGCACGCGGTAGATATTTAAATGGCCGCCCACACCATAGACCTGTGGCTCTGCTAGATTGAGGGCAAGCGTTATGCATGGATTTGTCTGTACAAGATTGAGCATTTAATTCTGCTTTTCAAAGACACGGAATTTAAATATGCATTTCGACTTCTCCTTAAATTGTACATGATTTAGCTGGCACGTTAAGGGGTGATCTCCATTAGTATTGTGCAGATAGTTATTGCCTCAGCGATCTTGTTTCAGCAGATGTTGGCTTTGACCCCAGTTCTGCTCGTGTCAGAGAGTCATGGAGAGAAGGGAGCAACGCCGAGGCTCCAGAGCACACGAACGAGAGGTTGGAGGCCAAGCTAAAACACGAACGCCTCTTTAGTTTAGTTTTGTTTGGTGATGCAGCGCGGAAACCTTCGGCCCACCGAGTCCGCGCCGACCAGCGATCCCCGCGCATTAACGCTATCCTACATACACTTTGGGTGCAATTTACAATAACACCGAAGCCAATTAACCTGCAAACCTGCGCGTCTTTGGAGCGTGGGAGGAAACCGGAGCACCCGGAGAAAACCCGCGCAGGGGAGAACGTACAAACTCCGTACAGACAGCACCCGTAGCCAGGATCGAACCCGGGTCTCTGGCGCTGTGAGGCAGCAACTCTACCGCTGCGCCCAGTCATGTTTACTGTATTTCTTAAAAATAAGCTGCCAGAGACCTTCAGCTTGAGTTAGGCCCGACATAAGCACAAAACGAACAATTAGTCACCATCAAATGCACTCTATACAGAAAACCATTTAGCCTTCAATTCTAATGGTTATTGTCTTGCCTTCACAAGACGTATAGAGAACATATTCACAGCTGGCAAATATTTTGCCCTAATAAGAGGAGAACACAGGAATATTGAAACTTTAACACTATTGGCAGATTTTAAATTTCATTTAAATATAATCTTGAAAGAATCCAAATTCAAAGACACATAATTTCTGTTCTTGTGAGCCTCTGAGTGCCCATTCCATTTGAGTCTCTAGACTTTACTTTAACCTTCAGAGATACAGTGGGGGGGGGAAACAGGCCCTTTGGCCCATCGAGTCCAGGCCAACCAGCGACAACCCTGTACAATAACGCTATCCTACACGCTAGGGATTTACAATATTTTTACCGAAGCCAATTAACCTGCAAACCTGCACTTCTTTGTAGTGTGGGAGGAAACCGGTGCACCCGGAGAAAACCCACAAGGTCACGGGAAGAACGTGCAAACTCTGTACAGCCAGCGCCCGTAGTGAGGATGAAACCCGGGTCTTTGGCGCTGCGAGGAAGCAACTCCACCGCTGCGCCACCGTGCCGCCCGAAACTGTTGTCTAGATGTAAGTTGTGATACAGCCACAGATACAGTGGCTTGCAAAAGTATTCATTCCCCTTGAACTTTTCCACATTTTGTCACGTTACAACCACAAACTTAAATGTATTTTATTGGGATTTTATGTTATAGACCAACACAAAATGGCGCATAATTGTGAAGTGGAAGGAAAATGATACATGGTTTTCAAATTTTTTTACAAATAAAAAACTGAAAAGTGTGGCGTGCAAAAGTATTCAGCCCCCTTTACTCTGATACCCCTAAATAAAATCCAGTGCAACCAATTGCCTTCAGAAGTCACCTAATTAGTAAATAGAGTCCACTTGTGTGTAATCTAATCTCAGTATAAATACAGCTGTTCTGTGAAGGCCTCAGAGGTTTGTTAGAGAACATTAGTGAACAAACAGCATCATGAAGCCCAAGGAACACACCAGACAGGTCAGGGATAAAGTTGTGGAGAAGTTTAAAGCAGGGTTAGGTTATAAAAAAATATCCCAAGCTTTGAACATCTCACGGAGCACTGTTCAATCCATCATCTGAAAATGGAAAGAGTATGGCACAACTGCAAACCTACCAAGACATGGCCATCCACCTAAACTGACAGGCCGAGCAAGGAGAGCATTGATCAGAGAAGCAGCCATGGTAACTCTGGAGGAGCTACAGAGATCCACAGCTCAGGTGGGAGAATCTGTCCACAGAACAACTATTAGTCGTGCACTCCACAAATCGGGCCTTTATGGAAGAGGGGCAAGAAGAAAGCCATTGTTGAGAAAAAAGCCATAAGAAGTCCCGTTTGCAGTTTGCCACAAGCCATGTGGGGGACACAGCAAACATGTGGAGGCAGGTGCTCTGGTCAGATGAGACCAAAATTGTAGTTTTTGGCCTAAATGCAAAACGCTATGTGTGGTGGAAAACTAACACTGCACATCACCCTGAACACACCATCCCCACTGTGAAACATGGTGGTGGTAGCATCATGCTGTGGGGATGCTTTCCTTCAGCAGGGACAGGGAAGCTGGTCAGAGTTGATGGGAAGATGGATGGAGCCAAATACAGGGCAATCTTGGAAGAAAACCTATTAGAGTCTGCAAAAGACTTGAGACTGGGGCGGAGGTTCACCTTCCAGCAGGACAACAACCCTAAACATACAGCCAGAGCTACAATGGAATGGTTTAGATCAAAGCATATTCATGTGTTAGAATGGCCCAGTCAAAGTCCAGACCTAAATCCAATTGAGAATCTCTGGCAAGACTTGAAAATTGCTGTTCACAGACGCTCTCCATCCAATCTGACTGAGCTTGAGCTATTTTGCAAAGAAGAATGGGCAAAAACTTCAGTCTCTAGATGTGCAAAGCTGGTAGAGACACACCCCAAAAGTCTTGCAGCTGTAATTGCAGAGAAAGGTGGTTCTACAAAGTATTGACTCGGGGGGGCTGAATACGTTTGCACGCCACACTTTTCAGTTTTTTATTTGTAAAAAAATTTGAAAACCATGTATCATTTTCCTTCCACTTCACAATTATGCACCACTTTGTGTTGGTCTATCACATAAAATCCCAATAAAATACATTTACATTTGTGGTTGTAATGTGTCAAAATGTGGAAAAGTTCAAGGGGTATGAAAACTTTTGCAAGCCACCGTAGACACAAAAAAGCTGGAGTAACTCAGCGGGTCAGGCAGAATCTCTGGAGGAAAATAATAGGTGACCCTTCTTCAGCCATGATGTCAATCTCTTAGGCCCTCTTCGGTTATGGCTGACCATGGGTGTCACCAGGGTGCCATTCCCTACATGGAGGACGCCTGTGCGTGACTTTGTTTAACGTGGGGAGACTGGTGCACAGACAGCCACCCCACGGTCCTTGACAGATCTGGGTCAGGATCCAGTGGCATGGAGTCCAAGACGACCGGAGACCCTTTTCTGCTGCAGCCTTCATCCGCCTTCCCAGCCGTTGTGACGCTCCACTAAGGTCAGCCATCCTCCTCCGCCTGTTCCACCGTTGAGGTCTTAGTTGGACCTATGACAACCCAAAACGGCTGTAATTGAGACATAGCCGTGCATTTCAATCAGGATGCACTTTGCACGGTGCTTTGGCCCTGTTATACAAGGACGAGAGGTTGAGATTTGCAACCTGAATGAAGGATTTGAAGCTTTGGATTACTTCCAGGGAGAAATATTTGTCTAATTTAATCATAACCACAAAATGGAATTGCAGCCTCAATAGCATTATGCACCATTCCAACGTAATTAAGGATTTTCACTTTGGTTAAATTCACTTCGACACATGACGCTCGTTCATGTAATAGGTTTTAGTTTAAAGTGGAAGAGTGGCAGAATAATTCATAACAAAACACAATATTGTAATGCACGGGCTGACGTGATTTGCTTGACAATACAGGGCGGCCAGTAGTCCCTGGTTCGATCCTGACCTCGGGTGCTGCCTGAGTGGAGTATGCACGTTCTTTTTTTTTTGTTTAGTTTGGTTTAGTTTATTGTTACGTGAATCGAGGTGCAGTGAAAAACTTTTGCCCCGTGCTATCCAGTCAGCAGAAAGACAATACATGATTACAATCGAGCCGTCCACAGTGTAGTGATAGAGGGAATAACGTGAATGACATTTAGTGCAACTTAAAGCCAGTAAAGTCCGATGAAAGATAGTCCGAGGGTCTCCAATGAGGTATATAGTAGTTCAGGACTGCTCTCTGGTTATGGTAGGGTGGTTCAGTTGCCTGATAACAGCTGGGAAGAAACTGTCCCTGAATCTGGAGGTGTGTGTTCTCCCTGTGACCACGTGGGTTTCCTCCGGGTGCTCCGGTTTCCTCCCACATCCAGTGGATGAGAAGGTGGGATAATATCGAGCAGCATGCAAATGTCACAAAATCACCAAACCCTCTGGTCATGGAGTCTGTGGATACGTAGGCTGCTGTACATTTGAATTTTAATTGTTCGATTTGATAAAATAATTAAACTGGTCTCTCATATTTGAATTTTACTGTTCAGGACATCCTTGCAAGGTGTCAATCCTATATGATTGTTTTAGCTTTACTTTGTAACTTCAATCCCTGTCCCACGGTATGAGTTCATTCCAAGAGCTCTCCCGAGTTTTCCCTGATTCTAACTCGGAGATTTATGGTAATGGCCACTCGTCGGTACTCGGGGCTCTCGTGGACAATTTTCAACATGTTGAAAAATCGACACGAGTCTTCCCTTGCTTACCTGCCGTTAGCGAGTCTTTTCCCGAGTACCTGCCGTTAGCGTTACGAGCCGCTAAGAGACGTCCCCGAGCTCCGACGTACCCGCTACGTTCATTCTCCGTGCTTACCACGAGTTTGAATTCTTTTTAAACTCGGGAGAGCTCTTGAATGAACTCGTACCGTGGGACAGGGCCATATTATGGGTTTAGATGGTACTTTATTGCCACGTGTACTGAGCTACAATTACATTAATTTATGCAGTGCAAGGATTATTATAGTTATCCTAGAGCAGGAATGTCAAACTCATTTTAGGTCACGGGCCGGATTGGGGAAAATGCGACTTCATGAGGGCCGGATCAGTTGTGCACGCACGGACGTCAGTCAGCCAGCCCGTGGTCAAGAGCCGCCATCTTGCCTGTTGCCAAGGGCGCCATCGTCTCCTTGGAAACCACGGGACCATCGATGCGGAGGACGGGAGCGCCCCCTGGTGGCGCAGCAGGCGGCACAGACAGTGGTGGGAGAGACAGCCGCGCGAGAGAGTGAGCAGCTGTCGTACAGACACATAATAAATGGTTGTGAATATTCCCTTCCCCCCCCTCCCCCCCCCAAATCATCCGGAGTGTACCCCTTCACGGGCCGCATCCGGCCCGCGTGCTGGTAGTTTGACACCCCTGTACTAGAGCTTAGAAGGATGAGGGGGCACCTCATTGAAACTTACCGAATGGTGTCTCTGTCTGCCAGCCACATTATTACAGTGCTATTGTAATAATAATAAAAATCTCATTCGACACCTGAGGTCACAGAATGGAAAAATCCATGCATGAGCCATTGTAGAATCCACAGATATATAAAAACTACATTAAACGCCACCTGCCAGACTTGTGAATGGTCCATCTATAAGCTAGGGTACTGTCCGATTCACCTCCACTCCATTGACATGGTCGATGGGAACTGGTGCGCTACAAGGCTGAGGCTAGTTGAGAAAGATGAGGGAGACCTCATTGAAATGTAACGAATAGTGAAAGGCCTGGATAGAGTGGATGTGGAGAGGATGTTTCCACTAGTGGGAGAGTCTACGACCAAAGGTCACAGCCTCAGAATAAAAGGACGTTCCTTTCAGAAGGACATGAGGAGGAATTTCTTTAGTCAGAGGGTGGTCTGCATCTTATCGAGTTCACACACAAGATTAGAAGTTGTTCAGCCAGAGCTGACCACACATCTCGGCACCTGCACACAATGGTGCCTGTCTTGTTGCATCTTGTGCTTCTTGTGCGTGGTGGCGGTGGTGGAAATATTGGTGGAAACAGGGCCGCGACGTGAACGCTCGTTCCTTGACCCCATCAGAGGGTGGTGAATCTGTGGAATTCATTGCCACAGAAGGCTGTGGAGGCCAAGTCAGTGGATATTTTTAAGGAAGAGATAGAAAGATTCTTGATTAGTACAGGTGTCGAGGGTTGTGGGGAGAAGGCAGGAGAATGGGTTGGGAGGGAGAGGTAGATCAGCCATGATTGAATGGCGGAGTAGACTTGATGGGCCGAGTGGCCTAATTCTGCTCCTGTCACCTCTGACCTTATGAACTATATTCTGCACGTATATATTCCCCTCTGGAACAACTTCTTCCCCTCTGTTTATCAGATGACCGAACGGTCCTTCCATAAGCTAGGATGCAGTCCCGACTCATCTTTGGAGTGTGGGAGGAAACCGGGACACCCAGAGAAAGCCCACACGGCCACAGGGAGAACATGCAAACTCTGCACAGACAGAATCCATAGTCGGGATCAAACCCAGGTGTCTGGCGCTGTAAGGCAGCAACTCTACTGCTGCACCACTGTGTCATTCCAACTAATCACACACTGTCAATGTTATATAATATCCATATTAAATATTGAATAAGTATATAATTATAATACTTAATACAGATATTTGTATTCATCAGTTCATTAGATAATATAATAATATTAGAACATATATAGTAACATAATAATTTTTCCCAAATCCATAAAATATCTATATTAATTAATCAGAAGAAGGGTCTCAACCCAAAACGTCACCGATTCCTTCTCTCCAGAGATGCTGCCTGTCCCGCTGAGTTACTCCAGCGATGGTGTCTTCCAGTCCCGCCTCAAGACCCATCTCTTCACCTCTGCCTATCCTTAGCCCCACGTTCCGTCCCTTTTCATCTGTGCATTAGTTGCCTCATACTGTGTTTTGTATTGAATTCTGTATTTACTTTGTGTACTAGTCATGTCTCTACTATTTATTTCAATCCCCTTACATGTTTTTCCTCTACCTGCTAAATCTTTGTAAGGTGTCCTTGAGACTCTTGAAAGGCGCCCATAAATAAAATGTATTATTATTATTATTATTATTACCTTTAATAATAATAATTATATATTTTATAATATTTAAAATAAAGAATATAGATAGACACAAAAAGCTGGAGTAACTCAGTGGGACAGGCAGCATCTCAGGAGAGAAGGAATGGGTGACGTTTCGGGTCGAGACCCTTCAGATATGTAATAATCAGTTAATTCTATAATGTCTGTGTAAATTATATAATATCTGCGTTAAGCTGAAAAGTGGAACTTTGGAATAAAAAGCCAACATGCAGAAGTGGCCAGTTATGGGGGATCATATTGCAATTGGAATTGCTGGAGAGATCATGGAGTCTGATCACTGCTGGTCTCAGGTTGCCAACCTGGTGTTTTATTAAGTGTGGGGATTTTTGGGAGCTTTCATTTGCTGGCAGCTGATTTTTCATTGCACGGTTTCAGAATCCTCCATCTAATTCAGCACTGTTCCGAGATTAAACGATTGTTCCCCGGGATAAAGTCGTTTGTGATTGTATTGTATTGAGGAACGTTCAGTTTCAGTTTAGTTTGCCATCATGTGTACCGAGGTACAGTGAAGAAAGCTTTTGTTGTGTGCTATCCAGCAATGGGCAGCACGGTGGCACAGCGATAGAGTTGCTGCCTTACAGTGCTTGCAGCACCAAAGACCTGGGTGCTGTCTGTAGGTAAATTGGCTTGGTATAAGTGTCAATTATTTCTTCATGTGCGGGGATCGCTGGTCGGTACAGACTCGGTGGGCCTGCTTCCATGCTGTTTCTCTAAACTAAACTGATCTGAGATCAGCAGGTGTGCCCAGCTGTTATCAGGCAACTGAACCATCCTACCACAACCAGAGAGCGGTCCTGAACTACTATCTACCACTTTGATGACCCTCGGACTATCATTGATCGGACTTTGCTGGCTTTACCTTGCACTAAACGTTATTCGCTTATCATGTATCTATACACTGTAAATGGCTCGATTGTAATCATGTATTGTCTTTCCGCTGACTGGATAGCACGCAACACAAGCTTTTCACTGTACCTCGGTACATGTGACAATAAACAAAACTGAACTGAGGGTGAAAATGTTGTCTTAAAAAAACCCTCTAACCAGACTGAAGAACCAGAACAGAAAACTCCAAGGATAGTTATTTCAACAAGATTTTCTTGACGAGTGAGCAAAAAAGCATTGTGTGAACTGCAGAGGTGTACGTTACTAATGAGTATATGAGAGTAATTAGGTGGTGATTGCAGCCTAGCTGTCTTTAATGTGGAAAGCATGAAAAAGAAGTTTTAGATTAGTGTGCTGTGGCTTAGTTTAATGCAGTAATATAAAAAGGAATCAGGGCCAGTTTAATTTGGCAGTAATGTTACCGTTGACCAAAAGACTGCAGATACTGGAGTCTTGGGAAAAACACTCAGTGTTGGAGTCACTCAGTAGGTCAGGCAGCATCTGTGGAGGGAAATGGATAGGCTATGTTTCAGTGGATACAAGGAACTTTAGACTTTAGAGATACAGCATGGAAACAGGCCCTTCGGCACACCAAGTCCATACCAACCAGTGATCACCCCTTACACTAATACTACCAAGAGCGGAACTTGCTATCAAAACATGGAGGGGGCAGGGGACACAATTTTTGCACACACTCACACACACGCGCGCGAGGCTTCGGAGGCTCAATCCAGCGCTAAATGCAGCTCAACTCTGCCTGTCTCACCGGGTTAACTACTGCCCTGCCTGGACTGACGGGACACCAGCGCACGTCTCCACGCTGGCCATATTTCCCGCTGGTCCAGGAAGGCTGTAGGCTCACCTGGCGGGACAGGCAGAGTTAGCTGGGTTTAGCGCTGTTTCTCTGAGCTGGCCCGTCTGACTGCCGACCAAAGATCCTACAGCGGAGGATCTTTGCTGCCGACCTCTCTGGCCACCTGCAGGGAGGGGGCGGTGTACTTGGGAGGGGACGGGACAGCGCCGGAGACCCGGCCGGGATCGATCCTGGCTGCGGATGAAGCGCAGGTCTGTGCCACATCTCCCTCCTCCAATTACCGCGCTCCATCCTCAGTCCCACCCCCCTCCCCTCCCCCCACTCCTCCCCCTCCTCCCTCCAATCATTGCATTGAATCATGTCCCGCCCCCATTGCCTGCTGACCAACGCCTCTCTCCTCGGCGCCCTCGATCACCGGATTTTAAAATCCAGGTTACAAAAACTGGGGGGGGAGGGGGGATGTCCCCCACCTCTCAAAACATGGAGGGGACGTGTGTCCCCATGCCCCCACGGGTTTTCCGCCCCTGAATACTATCGTACATTAATACTATCCTACACACTAGGGGCCATTTACTTTTTTTTCACCAAAGCCATTTTAACCTACAAACCTGTACGCCTTTGGAGTCATAAGGTCATAAGTGATAGGAGCGGAATTAGGTCATTTGGCCGATCAAGTCTACTCCGCCATTCAATCATGGCTGATCTATCTCTCCCTCCTAACCCCATTCTCCTGCCTCCTAACCTACAAACCTGCACGTCTTTTGGAGTGTGGGAGGAAACCGAAGATCTTGGAGAAAACCCACGCAGGTCACGGGGAGAACGTACAAATTCCATCCAGACAGCACCAGTAGACAGGTTCAAAAACCCGGGTCACTGGCGCTGTAAGTCAGCAACTCTACCACTGCACCACCGTGCCACCCGCAAATGCTGGTTTACAAAAAAAGACGCACAGTGCAGGAGTAACTCAGCAGGTCAGGCAGCGTCTCTGGAGGTGATGTTTCAGGTCGCGACCCTGCGTTAGACTTTTCAGGTTGGGACCCTTCTTCAGAAACGCCCCGTTCCAAAACGTTGCCTATCCATTTCCTCCAGATATGCCGCCTGACCCGGCGAGTTCCTCCAGCACTTTGTGCGATTTGCTCAAGATTCCGGCATCTGCAGTTACTTTGGTCTAACATTGGAAGGGGATCACCAAAGTCCCCAGCTATGTTGGATGGCGTACTTGTATATAGTTTACTTGAGTTTGTCATTTTCTCAAACATGTTTAGTTTAATTTAGTGTGGAGATACAGCGCAGAAACAGCCTGCTGGCCGACCAGCGTTCCCCGCATACTAACACCATCCTACACACACTAGGGACAATTTACGTTTGCACCAAGCCAATTAACCTGCAAACCTGCACGTAGTCGGGTCTCTGGCGCTGTGAGGCAGCAACTCTACCGCTGCGCCACCGTGCCGCCCGTAGACATTGATCGTGAATCTTCCGAGCTATTCTGCTGTGAGATCCCAATGCAAGCCGGCAAAGAAATGGCAAACGTAATAAACGGGGAGATTTTGCCAAAAAAATAACATGACAAAATTTCTGCTGGAAATCATATCCTTGTGTTCTTTCCCTTCAAGGCACGACGAGATCTCCTCGCGACGGTGAGATTGCCGGCATTGACTACAACTTTCTCACGGTAAAGGAGTTCTTTGACCTCGAGGAAGGAGGCTCTCTTCTAGAAGTTGGGACATATGAAGGTAAATGTTTTGCAATGATGTATCTTCCACACACACACACTTAACACTAAAGGGCCTGTTCCACTTGGTGACACTAAAGACGTATCAGGCCACTGAAAAAGTCGCGGCGTGACGATGTATTGACGCGCGGTGTCTCCTCAAGTGTCGCAACATTGTTTTTGTCGCCGCTGGATTTTGAAATGTTCAAAATCTTTTGCCGACCCTGGTACGGCAGTCAATGACGTCGGCAGTCACCAAAAACATCGCCAAGTGGGACAGGCCCTTAACTGCAAGTTGAGCATTATCTTCAGCTTCCACCCTTACTCTGAAACTATCACCTCTCTCTTCCGGCTTTTAGATTAGTTCATTATTAGTTTAGTTCAGAGATATAAGGAGTCATAAGGTCATAAGTGATAGGAGTCACTTATGACCTTAGAAGACAGGCCATCTCGGCGCGGACTTGTAGGGCCGAGATGGCCTGTTTCCGTGCTGTAATTGTTATATGGTTATATAGCGCGTAAGCAGGCCCTTCGACCCACCAGGTCCGCGCCGACCCGTGACCCCTGCACTTTAACATTATCCTGCACCCACAAGGGCCAATTTTTATATTTATACCGAGCCAATGAATCTACAAACCAGTACGTCTTTGGAGCGTGGGAGGAAACCAGAGATCTCGGAGAAAACCCACACAGGTCACGTACAAATTCCATACAGACAGCGCCCGTAGCCGGGATGGAACCTGGGTGTCGGGCGCTGCGAGCGTTGTAAGGCAGCGACTCTACCGCTGCGCCACCGTGCAGTGATGAACCAGTGCATTGCTATTTGACCAAACAAACATGGTTTCCCATCAGTAGTTACATGGAGAGCAGGTATGTTGAGCGATGATGTCCTAACTCATGAGTGACGGGTTGGCCATGTAGCAGAACACGGCCTCATCACATTGGAATATATGAATTTCCAAATGAGTAGTTTGTGTAATATAAGGAATGAATTCATATGTGAGATGCATCTTGGCACTGTGGGATGTTTGAGGATGTCAGTGCACTAAATATCAAGCAGCAGTCATTACCAGTGCGATGTTTACTCTTTCTCAAAAATGTTCATGGGCTGATTCATTCCAACCTCACGGTTCATTACCAATTAATATTATTTAGATGGGTTGTAAATAAAGGATGTCCTCCATGGCTACCTTGCTCACTGTTCCCTAGAGTCATATAGTGTAGACACAGGCTCTTCGGCCCAACTTGCTCACGCCGACCAGCATGCCCCACCTACACTAGTCCCACCTGCCTGCATTTGGCCCATATCCCTCTAAACCTGTCTGTTTAAGAAATAACTTCAGATGGTGGAAAAATCGAAGGTAGACAAAAATGCTGGAGAAACTCAGCGGGTGAGGCAGCATCTAAGGAGCGAAGGAATAGGTGACGTTTCGGGTCGAGATCTTCAGACCTCTAAACCTATCTTATCCATGTATCTGTCCAACTGTTTCTTAAACGTTGCTATAGTCTCTACCTCAATTACCTCCGCTGGCAGCTCGTATCCACCAACCTTTGTGTAAAAAAAAAATCATCCCTCAGGTTCATAATAAATCTTTCCTCACCCCCTCAACTTAAACCTATGTCCTCTGTTTCACGATTCCCTTACTCTGGGGAAAATACTTTGTGCTTCTACCTGATCTATATCCTCTCATCATTTTGTACACCTCTATAAGATCACCCTCATCCTCCTGTGCTCCAGGGAATAAAGTCCTAGCCTGCTCAACCTCTCCCTGTAACTCGGGCCCTCGAGTCCTGGCAACATCCTCGTAAATCTTCTCTGCGCCCTTTCCAGCTTGAAGCCGTTCTTACTAATGAGATCTCTTTACTCCATTCTAAAAATGTTCATTCCGACTTCACGGTACATTGCCGTTAATATTATTTACACGCCTTCATGGGTGGTGAATAAAGGATGTCCTCCATGGCCTCTTTGCTTACTGTATCCCAGGGTCATACAGCGTGGAGTCAGGCCCAACTTGCCCACGCCGACCAACATGCCCCATCTACATTGTGGGCCAAAGGGCCTGACCCTGTGCTGTCCTGTTTCAAGTTTTATGTCGAGGCTCATAATTTGACCCCCATAATCGACAATGAACTTTTCTCATTTGGAGTAAGTACTAAAAATGCTTATACAAGCCTTACACAAGTGGCTGCACGGTGGCACATTAGTAGAGCTACTGCCTTACAGCGCCAGAGACCCGGGTTCGATCCCGACTACGGGTGCTGTCTGGACGCAGCTTGTATGTTCTGCCCGTGAACTGCGTGGGTTTTCTCCGGGTGCTCCGGTTTCCTCCCACACTCCAAAGATGCACAGGTTTGTAGGTCAATTGGCTTCAGTCAAATTGTAAATTGTCCTTGCTGTGTGTAGGATGGTGTTAGTGCGCGTGAATCGCTGGTCGGCGCAGGCTTGGTGGGCCGAAGGGCCTGTTTCCTAGACTACGCTGTATGAACTAAACTAAACTAAACTATAGGGCAGGAAGGTACACAAAAAAGCTGGTGAAACTCAGCGGGTGCAGCAGCATCTATGGAGCGAAAAAAATAGGCAAAGTTTCTGCCCGAAACGTTGCCTATTTCCTTTGCTCCATAGATGCTGCTGCACCCGCTGAGTTTCTCCAGCTTTTTTGTGTACCTTCGATTTTCCAGCATCTGCAGTTCCTTCTTAAATATAGTGCAGGAAGGAATTGAAATTGCCCCAAGCCTGTAAGGAGTAGATGAGGAAGTGGGGTAATGTAGAACTAGTGTGAACGGGTGATCGATGGTCGGTGTGGATTCAGTGGGCCAGAGGGCTTGTGAATTTACAACACTGAATTTAATATTGCTCCAGCCTACAGCACAGGGAAATTCAGCTTGCTTAGTCTCATGAACTTTGCCATTAGGCTTCTGCATTAATACAACTTCAAACTGACCATTCCAATATCAAAGTTCTGCCATGCTGTATCTCTAACTTAAACATAGAGGGGAACTTTGATCTATTGCAGTCTGAATTCACCTCACATGCTTGCCTATTGATCCAGGCAGGCACGGTGCCACAGTGGTAGAGTTGCTGCCTCACACCGCCAGAGACCCAGGTTCGATCCCAACTACGGGTGCTGTCTGTACGGAGTTTGTACGTTTTCCCCGTGACTGTGTCATTTTTTCCCGAGATCTTCGGTTTCCTCCCACACTCCAAAGACGTACAGGTTTGTAGGTTAATTGGCTTGGTAAATGTAACAATTGTCCCTAGTGGGTGTATGATAGTGTTAATGTGCGGGGATCGCTGGTGGGTGCGGACTAGGAGGGCCGAAGGGCCTGTTTCCGCGCTGTATCTCTAAACATAAACGTATACAAGTTGGCCGCATATTGTAGCAATGTTCCCCGTCTTTATTTCCATTCATCTCCAATATGGTTTTACTGGCCAAGAATGAAGGGGAAAATCACGTCCGTATGGCTGAGTTCCTTATGAATTTTATAAACGGCAGTGGTTGCAATAACAGGAATTGCAATCATTTGTAGTCGTCACGTGTCACAGTGGCGCAGCGGTAGAGTGGCTGCCTCAAAACACCAAGGACCCGTGGTCGATCCTAACCACGGGCGCTGTCTGTACGGAGTTTGTACGTTCTCCCAGTGACCACGTGGGCTTCATCCGGGTGCTCCGGTTCCTCACACATCCCAAAGACGTGCGGCTTTGCCCGTTTATTGGCTTCTGTGAATTGCCAGGAGTGACTAGGATAAGAAGGTGGGATAACATTGGAACTGATGTGAATGCGTGATCGATGGTCGGCATGGACTCGGAGGGCTGAATGGCCTGTTTCCATGCTGTATTAATTTAATCCCTAAGCTTTCAAATCAGTGGACAGATGTGACGGAACACTTTTAAAAGTGAGAATACATGACTCAACATCTGGAGTTGGTAGTTGAATACATTTGTTGATATTGTTTCATTATATGAAATTAGAGGATTTCAGTATAGGAATAGAGAGGTTCTTCTGCAGTTGTATAGGGCTCTGGTGAGACCACATCTGGAGTTTTGTGTACAGTTTTGGTCTCCTAATTTGAGGAAGGGCATCCTTGTGATTGAGGCAGTGCAGCGTAGGTTCACGAGATTGATCCCTGGTATGGCGGGACTGTCATATGAGGAAAGATTGGAAAGACCAGGCTTGTATTCACTGGAGATTAGAAGGATGAGGGGACATCTTATATAAACATATAAAATTATAAAAGGACTGGACAGGCTAGATGCAGGAAAAATGTTCCCAATGTTGGGCGAGTACAGAACCTGGGGCCACAGTCTTAGAATAAAGGGGAGGTCATTTAAGACTGAGGTGAGAAAAAACTTTTTCACCCAGAGAGGTGTGAATTAGTGGAATTCCCTGCCACAGAGGGCAGTGGAGGCCAAATCACTGGATGGATTTAAGAGAGAGTTAAATAGAGCTCTAGGGGCTAGCGGAGTCAAGGGATATGGGGAGAAGGCAGGCACGGGTTATTGATTGGGGACGATCAGCCATGATCACAATGAACGGCGGTGCTGGCTCGAAGGGGCGAATGGCCTCCTCCTGCACCTATTTTCTATGTTTCTATGTTTCTAATTGGCATCTCGTTTGGAAGCTGTAAAAACTCATTCTCCTTGTTTAGATTAGTTTAGTTCAAAGATACAACGCGGAAACAGGCCCTTCTGCCCACCGAGTCCGCGCCGACCAGCGATCGCCCCGTACGCTAGCACTACCCTACACACCAAGGACAATTGACAATTTACAGAGGCCAAGTAACTTAACAACCTGTACATCTTTGGAGTGTGGGAGGAAACTGGAGCTCCCAGAGAAAGCCCACGCGGCCACGGGGAGAAGGTACAAACTGCGCACCCATAGTCAGGATCGAACCCGGGTCCTTGGTGCTGTGAGGCAGCAACTCTACCGCTGGGCCACCGATGCCCAAGTGTGTGACCCCAGTTCCTTCCAACAATCATGCACCCGCACAAATGTAATCACACAACAGAGGACATGAACAGGCCCTTCGGCCCACAGTGCCTGGGTCTAGCAAAAAACGCAACGATAAACTAATCACCTGCACGTGATCCATATCCCTACATCCCCCTGAATATCCATGTGCCTTTTAAACACCACTATCGTATCTGCCACTTTCCCCACCCCTGGCAGCGCAGTCCATGCAACTACCACCACCCTCTGTGAAAAAATATACTTGCCCCGCTACACCTTCTTCAAGCTACAGAAACAGGGAACTGCAGATGCTGGTTTACGGGGGGAAAAGATGCAAAGTGCTGGAGTAACTTAGCAGGCCTGACAGGCTGTTGCTCCATCATTTTGTGTCTTTTTTTCCCATCGACTCCATGTGCCCATCTAAAAGCCTCAAACGCCACCTTCGTATCTGCCCCCATCACCACCCCTGGCAGCACGATCCAGACACTCTCTGCGTTAAAAAAATCTTGCCCCACACACCTCCTTTAAACTTTTCCCCTCTCACCCTGGGGTAAAGGTCCTGACTGTCTACCCTATCTATACCTCCCATAATTTTACATACTTTTATCCCCTCATCCTCTGACGTTCCAGAGAAAACAATCCCAAGTTTTTGTTCCATTTCTGTAGCTAATACCTGCCAATCCAGGGCTGAAGAAGGGTCTCGACCCGAAACGTCACCCTAGCATCTAGCATCCTAGTAAGACAGACACAAAAAGCTGGAGTAACTCAGCGGGACAGGCAGCAGCTCTGGAGAGATGGAATGGGTGACATTTTGGGTTGAGACCCTTCTTCAGATTCTGGTAAATCTTTTCTGGTCCCTCTCCAAATTTAACGGCATTTTTTAATTTGAGATCCAAATATTTAATCTGTGGGTAGTGTATTGTTATGGATTCTGTTACGCTGCATTCTAAGCCATGATAACAGTAAAGTAGACATTGGAAAGAAAATATATGTAAGAAGGAACTGCATATGCTGGTTTACACTGAAGATAGACACAAAATGCTGGAGTAACTCAGCGGGACAGGCAGCATCTCTGGAGAGAAGGAATGAATAGGTGACGTTTTGGGTTGAGACCTTCTTCAGTCTGGGCCCGAAACGTCACCCGTTCGGCTCGTACTCGCTAGAATTTTGAAGATTGAGGGGGGCTCATAGAAACTTACAAAATTCTTAAGGGGTTGGACAGGCTAGATGCAGGAAGATTGTTGCCGATGTTGGGGAAGTCCAGAACAAGGGGTCATAGTTTAAGGATAAGTGGGAAATCTTTTAGGACGAGATGAGAAAAACATTTTTCACACAGAGAGTGGTGAATCTCTGGAATTCTCTGCCACAGAATGTAGTTGAGGCCAGTTCATTGGCTATATTTAAGAGGGAGTTAGATGCGGCCCTTGTGGCTAAAGGGATCAGGGGGTATGGAGAGAAGGCAGGTACAGGATACTGAGTTGGATGATCAGCCATGATCATATTGAATGGCGGTGCAGGCTCGAAGGGCCGAATGGCCTACTCCTGCACCTATTTTCTATGTTTCTATGTTTCCTTCTCTCCAGAGATGCTACCTGAACCATTTTTATACCATTAGCTTGGAATCTGATCACAATTCTCGAACCAACATCAGCAGCGTGTGCTGCATCCTTAACATTAGATCAAAAATGTCCTTAACGCAAGGCTGGAAAGTTAACCTCAAACGTAAATCTTATGGAAACATAAATTATTCTTAAATGCTGCGTTTGCAGTGTGCAGACCCGGTATATTGGGACTAATGTATACTGAAATGGAAATATTTTCATTCTTAATTGAACTTAAATTAGTTGCAATGAAAAGTAATTTAAACTCTAGGTTACTGAGGATCGTGACAGGAATTTGGATTCCAGCGTTGTGCTTGATGTTTAATCTGTAGCTGCTTGAGAAGGGGCGACACGGTGGAGCATTTTTAATTTAGTTTTAGAGATACAGTGCAGAAACAGGCCCTTCGGCCCACCAAGTCCGCACCGACCAGCGTTCCCCGCACATTAAAACTATCCTACACATTCCAGGGACAATTTACACTTATACCAGGCTAATTAACCTACAATCCTGTACGTCTTTGGAGTGTGGGAGGAAACCGAGGATCTCGGAGAAAACCCACGCAAGTCATGGGGAGAACGTGCAAACTCCATACAGACAGCGCCCGTAGTCGGGTTGCCAACTGTCTCATATTAGCCGGGACATCCCGTAATTTGGGCTAAAATGGTTTGTCCTGTACGGGACTGCCCTTGTGGAATATTTCTTAGTTTTGCCAAAGGAGAATTTCAGTGAAATATATCAGCATGCATTCTACTAGATTTTACACCTGAACCTATTACTCTGCATTTACCAGTGCTGGTAAGTTTCCCAAGCTCCATGCCAATTAACATGTCCAGAGTTGACTGCCAGAGTTCTGGAATTAGTCTATCCTTGTCACGTGCACAGGGCTGCAGTGAAACACTACTGTTTGCATGCTATCCAGTGACTGTAAATCAGATTCATGCTGTACATGAGTTCAAGCAAGCCATACGCTTGTACATGGTGGAGCAAGAGGAAAAATACCAGAGTGCAGAATATAGTTTCTCAGCATTGTGGCGTTGCAGTTCCAGAGAAAAGTTCAATGTCCGCACTGAGGTTGGTTGGAAGATCGGGACTGCACCTCAGCAGTGTAGCGTTGCGGTTCCAGAGAAAAGTTCAATGTCCGCACTGAGGTTGGGTGGAAGATTGGGACTGCACCTCAGCAGTGTAGCGTTGCGGTTCCAGAGAAAAGTTCAATGTCCGCACTGAGGTTGGGTGGAAGATCGGGACTGTACCCCGACTTTTGGAAGGACCGTTCAGTAGCTTGATAACAGAGGGGAAGAAGCTGTTCCTAAATGTGGTGGTACATGCTTTCAAGCTTTTGTATCATCTAGCCTGACGGGAGAGGGGAGACGAGGGAATGACCAGGGTGGACAAGGACCTTGATAATGTTGCCTGCTTTCCTGGGGCATTTCAGATGGAGTCAGTAATAGCGAATCTGGTTTGTGATGGCCAGTTCTGGACTGCACTCGACCTCAGCATAATCTGTCTCATGGAAGAACACAATCAGAACAAGCAGTGAAAGGCCTGGACAGTGTGGTTGTGGAGAGGATGTTTCCACTAGTGGGAGAGTCTCGGACTAGAGGGCACAGCCTTGGAATAAAAAGGATGAACCTTCAGCAAGGAGATGAGGAGGAATTTCTTTGGTCAGAGGGTGGTGAATCTGTGGAATTCATTGCCACAGACGGCTGTGGAGGCCAAGGATATTTTTAAGGTGGATATTTTAGACTAGTTAGGATGTGACAGATTAAGGGGGGAATAGTGTTGAGAGGGAAAGATAGATCAGCTATGAGTGAATTGCAGAGTAGACTCGATGGGCCAAATGGTCTTCTTCTGCTCCTATGACAAATGAACTAGTGTTAAACCAGAGAACGGAATATGGCAACTCAGAGATAAACAGTAACCTGGGTGGCACGGTGGCGCAGCGGTAGAGTTGCTGCCTTACAGCGTCAGAGACCCGGGTCCCCGGTTCGATCCTGACCACGGGTTCTGCTTGTACATAATTCGGACATTCTCGCCGTGACCGACCAGGGATCGCTGGTCGACACGGACTCGGCGGGCCGAACGTCCTGTTTCCGAGCTATATCTCAAAACTAAACAACACAAAACCTGATTTTGACAGAATGAGCGATTTAGTTTAGTTCAGAGATACAGCGCGGAAACAGGCCCTTCGGCCCACCGAGTCCATACCGACCAGCGATCCCCGCACACTAGCACTACCCTACACACACTAGGGACAATTTTACATTTACACCAGGCCAATTAACCTACAAACCTGTACGTCTTTGGAGTGTGGGAGGAAACCGAAGATCTTGGAGAAAACCCAGGAGGGTCACGGGGAGAACGTACAAACTCCGTACAGACAAGCGCCCGCAGTCAGGATCGAACCTGGTCTCCGGCGCATTGAGGCAGCAACTCTACCGCTGCGCCACCGTGCCGCAAACGATGGGCGAGATTTTATTTATCCAACTGGCGAACGTGTCTCACTTTAACGTGTGAATTTTGTCCCCGTGGTCTAGGCAACTACTATGGAACGCCAAAGCCGCCCAGCCAACCGCACAACAGGGAAGTGAGCAATCGTGATGCCTTGCGGAGTCCTCATTCTGGCTCAAAGCCGACCCCAAAGCGCAGCAAGTCCTACAATGATATGCAAAACGCTGGCATAGAGCAAGCAGAGAATGGAGATGATGAGGAAAACCCTGACATGAATAGCAGTTTTACAGGTAAGCCCACTGCTTACAGAATCTTCCCTCTTCCCTGACTCACCTGAAGAGTTGGAGGGATATTGGCCAAATGCAGGTACCTGTCTAACACAAGGGGTGGTGGTGTATGGAACAAGCTACCAGAAGAGATCATCGAGGCAGGTGCTATCATACTCCCTGCCTCAATGACCTGTTCTGGCAGCTCATTCCATACACCCGCCACCCCTTGAGTAAAAAAAGTTGCCCCTCGGGTTCCTATTAAATCTTTTCCCCCTCACCTTACACCTATGGCCTCTGGTCCTCGATTCCTGTACTCTGGGCAAGAGAATCTATTCCGATCTATTTCTCTCATGACTCTGTACACAAAAAGTTGAACACGCAAATCTAACAAAATGTTAACTCTGACCGCTGATGATGCATATTCACTTCAGGCTGCATGTGTTATGTTTAGTTTACTGCCAGGTGTACCGAGGTACAGTGAAAAGCTTTTGTTGCGTGCAAACCAGTCAGCGGGTGCTTTTATTGTCCGATATTTTTTTAATGTTGGCCTGATTGGAAAGAGTACAGAGAGGATTTACAAGGATGTTGCCAGGACTCTGAGCTATGGGGAAAGGTTGAGCAGGCTGGGACTCTATTCCTTGGAGCGCAAGAGGATGAGGGGAGATCTTACAGAGGTGCATAATATTCATGAGAGGAATAGATCGGGTAGATGCACACAGTCTCTTGCCCAGAGGACCAGAGGACATAGGTTCAAGGTGAAACGATTTCATAGGAATCTGAGGGGTAACTTTTTCACACAAAGGGTGGTGGGTCTATGGAACGAGCTGCCGGAGGAGGTAGTTGAGGGTGGGACTATCCCATCGTTTAAGAAACAGTTGGACAGGTATGTGGATAGGACCTGTTTGGGGGGATATGGGCTGGTGGGACTCGTGTAGCTGGGACATGTCGGTCGGTGTGGGCAAGTTGGGCCGAAGGGCCTGTTTCCACGCTGTACGACTCTGTGACTATGATTGCCTTTAGATTCTAGTGAACAAGACGAACACACGTTCCCCAAGGAAGCAGCGCCTCTGTACAGCAACGCTACCAGTTCCAACAACCACAAGGCCGACCTACCGCAACAGCAAGTCGGACACTCAGAGCACGCCGTCGACAGCCTTGGCCCGCTGCCCGACAACTTGGAAATGGCGTTCACCGAAAACGGAGAAGTCTACTTTATCGAGTGAGCGCCTACCTCTTTATTCCAACTTCTTTGCAACGTGTAACACCATAAATGCTGAAAAGAATTGTGAATTGTATTGATTGAGGTTATGGACCTCTTCACAAAAACGCACAATGCTGCTCGCAAAGTGCTGGAGTAATTCGGCCAGACAGGCAGCATCTCAGGAGAAAAGGAATAGGTGGCGTTTCGGGACGTGACCCTCCTTCAGACCCCACGAAACGTCACCCATTCCTTCTCTCCAGAGACGCTGCCCGACCCGCTGAGTTACTCCAGCGTTTTGTGTCTATCTTCTGTGTAAACCAGCATCTGCAGTTCCTTCCAACACAATGATAGTATACGTTGAGAACCGTAAAGAAAGAAGGAAGTGTGCAAACTCCGTACAGGCAGCACCCGTAGTCGGGATCGATCCCGGGTCTCCGGGGCTACAAGGCAGCGACTCTAACCCAGCGCCACCGTGCTGCCCTACTCCAAATGTGGCCTCACCAAAGGTTTTTAAAGCTGCAGTGTAACTTCCTGACGTTGTACTCAATCTCCCAACTAATGAAGACAAGTATTCCATACGCCTTCTTCACTTGAGTCTGAAGAAGGGTCTCGACCCGAAACGTCACCCGTTCCTTCTCTCCAAGGATGCCGCCCGTCCCGCTGAGTTACTCCAGCATTTTGTGTCTATCTTCGCTGTAAACCAGCATCTGCAGTTCCTTTTCCTGTTTCCTTGGGGGTTCCATTTCCGTGCTTGCCGGGTGATGTTTGTGGCAGGTTTCCTGAGGGTGTGTCCAATCCAACTCCATTTTCTACACACGCCCTGGAGGAGGTGTTAGAGGATAGTCTGAGTTAGACTGGAGAGTTTAGTTTAGTTTGGAGATCCAGCATGGAAACAGGCCCTTCAGCCCACCGAGTCCATGCGGACCATCGATCACACTTTACTCCACTTTCTCATCTACTCCCTACGCAGTAGAGCCATATTTAAATAAAGAGGCCAATTAGCTTGACTTTGAAAATACTGCATTACAGCATGGTAAGGCAGCTGCACCATGGCAGACAGGGAGAGGCTTCAGAGGGTAACCAGGACAGCGCAGAGGATCATTGGCTGCCCTCTCCCCTCCCTGATGGACATCTACACCTCCCGCTGCCTTAGCAGGGCAAAGAATATCATCAAAGACAGCTCCCATCCTGCGTTTGGACTGTTCGACCTGCTGCCCTCTGGAAGGCGCTATAGGTGCATCAAATCCAGGACAAACAGACTCAGGAATAGTTGCTTTCCGAGAATTATATCTACTATAAATTCAAATTCACACATGCACTGACTACACCGCCCAACACGGACTTCCATCTGTATATATGTATATATGTATGTAGCGCCGCAGAATTTGTGCACCTATTCCCCCCCCCCATCTCCCTTCTGTTTTTTGTTTTTTCTGTTTCTTGTTTTTTGTGCTAAATTGTATGTATGCACTGAGTACGAGCAGCTTTCAGTTTCACTGTACATGTATAGTGACAATAAATGGCATATCATCATACTGCAGAGAAACAGGCCCTTCAGCCGACTGAGTCCATGCCACCTATCCACACTAGTTCTACATTATCCCACTTTCTCATTCGCTCCCTACACACCAGGGGCAATTTACGTACAGATCCACATACTTTTGGACGAGGGGAGGGGGAATCCGGAGCACCCGGAGGAAACCCACACGGTCACGGGGAGAAGTTGCAAACTCCACACCGACAGCACCCGAAGGTCAGAATCGAACCCGGGTCTACGGCACTGTGACTCCGCAGATCTATCAGCTGTGTCACCGTTCTGCCCTTTCAGACATTTGAATCCAAGATTACATCTTGAGCAGGCCACAAAAAAAGCTGCAGTAACTCAGCGGGACAGGCAGCATCTCTGGGGAGAAGGAATGGGTGACGTTTCGGGTTGACACCTTTCCTCAGATTCTTAAATCTTAAATTTCAATTTTTACGCTTAAATCTTGTGCATTTGGAGTGGGGTCGTTATTGGACTGGGCCACATGGCACAAAATACCAATGAATGAAGCGTGGTGGGTGATGGAAAATAAAAACGTCTCAATTGTCAATTCATATGAAGAGGTTGGCAACAGGACTCATCTCCACACTTTGTTAATTGTTCGTGCATTGGGCATCTATTCATTTTTCATCAGTATCATTCTGCTTAATTTGGACATTTTTCTCAGTCTCCCACTGTTTGCAGAGTCATTATGATTCCTGTTCATTCACACTTCATGTTCAGTTCATGTGGAGCTCAGAGCCTTTCGCTCAGCTCCTTGGCTCCACGCACCGAATCTGGCTTTCCGGAAAATGCTTTGCACTGCAGAAGCTTCGACATGTCGGTGAGACCGCATTTAGAATATTATGTTCAGTTCTAGGCACCATGTTATAGGAAAGATATTGCCAAGCTTGAAAGGGTTCAGAAAAGATTTACGAGGATGTTGCCAGGACTAGAGGGTGTGAGTTACAGGGAGAGGTTGAGTAGGCTGGGTCTCTATTCCAGGAGCGCAGGAGGATGAGGGGAGATCTTATAGAGGTGTACAAAATCAATAGACAATAGGTGCAGCAGTAGGCCATTCGGCCTTTCGAGCCAGCACCGCCATATAATGTGGTCATGGTTGATCATCCCCAATCAGTACTCCGTTCCTGCCTTCTCCCCATATCCCCTGACTCCGCTATTTTTAAGCGCCCTATCTAGCTCTCTCTTGAAAGCATCGAGAGAACCTGCCTCCGCCGCCCTCTGAGGCACAGGAGAGGAATAGATCGGATAGATGCACACTTTTGCTCAGAGTATGGGAATCAAGGACATCGGTTCAAGGTGAAGGGGAAAAGATTTAATAGGAATCCGAGGGGTAACTTTTCCACACAGAGGGTGGTGGGTGTATGGAACAAGCTGCCAGAGGAGGTAGTTGAGGCTGGGACTATCCCATCGTCTGTCTAAGAAACAGTTGGACAGGTACATGGATAGGACAGGATTGGAGGGTTATGGACCAAGCGCAGGCAAGTGGGACTATTGTAGCTGTGACATTGTTGGCCTGTGTGGGCAAAATGGGCCGAAGGGCCTGTTTCCACACTGGACCACACCATGACTCTATGTTGGCGCAGCGGTAGAGTTGCTGCCTCATCGCGCTGGAGACCCGGGTCCGATCCCGACTACGGGCGCTGACTGCACGGAGTTTGTACGTCCTCCCCGTGACCCACGTGGGCTTTCCTGCGGGCGCTCCGGTTTCCCCCCACACCCAAAAGACATACAGGTATGTAGGCCGGTAAATTGTCTGTAATGTGTAGAGTGGAACTAGTGTGCGGAGATCGCTGGTCGCTGGTCAGCGTGGACTCGGTGGGCCGAAGGGCCTGTTTCCCCACTGTATCTCGAAAACAAAATTTACTCTCAAGAGATTCTAGCACACAGCCCAGCAAGACGTCAACAAAATTGAATGTGTTACCTTTTACACTGAGACATTAAACAAGGGCACTGATAAATAAAAGTTGCCGTACTCTGTTCAACAAAGTAGTGCATTTTCCATGATAATCAATCATAAAATCATGGAGTAGTGCAGTGTGGTAGCATGCCAGGTGCATCAAACCATGAAGGGAATAGATAGGGTGAATGCACAGATTATTTTACCAAGGTTAGTTTTCATTTCAAGGGTTAGCAT
The DNA here is from genome assembly GCF_028641065.1 of Leucoraja erinaceus. NCBI lineage: Eukaryota > Metazoa > Chordata > Chondrichthyes > Rajiformes > Rajidae > Leucoraja > Leucoraja erinaceus. The sequence goes on along the minus strand of NC_073392.1, from coordinate 6,875,126 downwards.
TTCAGTTTGTGTTCCGATCTAATGCATGTGCTGAAATCTTTATTTAGTTTCGTTTAGTTTCGAGATACAGCGCAGAAACAGGCCCTTCGGCCCACCGAGTCCGCGCCGACCAGCGATCCCCGCACGCTAACACTGCCCTACACACACTAGGGGACCATGTACAATTTTACCAAAGCCAATTAACCCACAAACCTCTATGACTTTGGAGTGTGGGAGGAAACTGGAGAAAATCCACGGGTGAGAACGTGCAAACTCCGTACAGACAGCACCCGTAGTCAGGATTGAACCCGGGCCTCTGGCGCTGCAAGGCAGCAACTCAACTGCTGAGCCACCACACCGCCGCCCCTATTTTATTTTATTCTGCAAAGGCAAAAAATCACTGGAAAGAAATATGCTTTCAGCTTTCGGTTCAGCTGTCTTGGTGCGATTTCTTCAAAGTCATCGTCCGCTCAGTCAATGTGATGTCCTCGGTTACCCAGGGGCTCACCATCTCATTGAACTGCATACCAACAGCAACTCAAGTGCAAGTCAAGAGACATGGTTGATGTCCGCAGCCCGCCGTCTTTGAAGTGAGCGCTGAGTCTTGACACTGACCACAAACACATCCAATTATCTCTTCAGTGAAGTTTCCTCCTCGACTTTCTCTTTTGTGTTGCTGATCTGATCTCTCTTCATCGTTTACTTTCTTGCAACTGGCTTTTTGAAAACAATAACTTAGAAACGTAGACAATAGGTGCAGGATGTAGGCCATTCTGCCCTTCGAGCCAGCACCGCCATTCAATATGATCATGGCTGATCATCCACAATCATTACCCCGTTCCTGCTTTCTCCCCATGCCCCTTAATTCCGTTAGCCCTAAAAGCTATATCCAACTCTTTCTTGAATACATCTTGAAACTTGTGTTAGTGGTGCGGCTGGTAGAGCTGCTGCCTCATGGCGCCTGAGATCTTGGGTGCTGCTTGTGTGGAGTTCGCAGGCGGTAGATGCAGTGACAAAGAAGACACATGGTCTGCTTGCATTCATAGGTCAGGGCTTTAGACTTTAGAGATACAGTGCGGAAACGGGCCCTTCGGCTCACCGAGCCCGTGCCGAGCAGTGATCACCAGGTACACTAACACCATCCTACACACACGCTAGGCCCAATTTACAATTTTACCAAAGCAAATTAACCTACAAACCTGTACGTCTTTGGAGTGTGGGAGAAAACCAGAGCACCCGGAGAAAACCCACGCGGGTCACAGGGAGAACGTTCAAACTCCGTACAGACAGCACCCGTGGTCAGGATCGAACCTGGGTCTCTAGCGCTGTAAAGCGGCAACTCTACTGCTGCGCCACTGTGCCGTCCATTGGGGGCAGAGCCAGGAAGTCCTGCTACAACTTTACAGGACTTTGGTTAGCCCACATTTGTAGTCACGTGCGGTTCTGGTCCTTACATCCTTACAAAAAGGATGTGGAGGCTTTGGAAAGGATGCAGGCAAGGTTTAGCAGAATAAGCTACAAAGGAGAGATTGGGCAGACTTGGATTGTTTTCTCCAGAATGCCGGAGGTTGCAGAAGACTTGATACGAGTTGTATAAAATTATGAGAGGCACAGAAAGGGTGGACAGTCAGAACGTTTGTCCCAGGATGGAAAAATCAAAAACAGGTGATCGATGGACCTTGTGGACTCAGTGGGTCAAAGGGCTTATTCTCATGTAAGCTGTATCTCCAAACTAGACAAAGCTAAATGTGCACACAAGGATCTGTGGATGGTGGAACCATGCAGAGAATACCAAGTGGGTGACAGAAGGAATTGGCGACGTTTCGGGTCGAGACTAAAACAGGTATAACTTCGGACTGAAGAAGGGTCTCGACCCGAAACGTCACCCACCCCTTCTCTCTCTGGAGATGCTGCCTCACCCACTGAGTTACCCCAGCATTTTGTGTCTACCTTCGATTTTACCCGCATCTGCGCATTGAACATCCTTACACATAGAACATCAAGCGCAGGTCGGACAACACCTCTGGAGGACACAGAGAGGTGGTGATGAATGTTGGCACCCCTTCCCATCTGCCAATAAAGAAATATTCCCCACTGAGGTACTACTGCAACATTTAAGAAACAGTTGGACAGGTAGCTACATGGATAGTTTAGGAATGAACTGCAGATGGTTTAAACCTAAGATAGTCACAAAAAGCTGGAGTAACTCAGCGGGTCAGGCAGCATCTCTGGAGAAGGAGGATGGGTGAAGTTTCGGGTCGGGATCCTTCTTCAAACCCTTTTTCAGGCGTGTTCTTGTGCTGTACTGACATTGTGGGCCGAAGGGTCTTGTTCCTGTGCTGTACTGTCTGATGTAACTCAGTCAATACAGACAGGTTGTGAATATGCTATGTGTCAGAAGGAACTGCAGATGCTGGTTGACATGGAAAATAGACACAGAATGCTGGAGTAACTCAGTGGGACAGGCAGCAAAACCATATAACCATATAACAATTACAGCACGGAAACAGGCCATCTCGACCCTACAAGTCCGTGCCGAACAACTTTTTTTCCCTCAGTTCCACCTGCCTGCACTCATACCATAACCATCCATTCCCTTCTCATCCATATGCCTATCCAATTTATTTTTAAATGATACCAATGAACCTGCCTCCACCACTTCCACTGGAAGCTCATTCCACACCGCTACCACTCTCTGAGTAAAGAAGTTCCCCCTCATATTACCCCTAAACTTCTGTCCCTTAATTCTGAAGTCATGTCCTCTCGTTTGAATCTTCCCTATTCTCAAAGGGAAAAGCTTGTCCACATCAACTCTGCCTATCCCTCGCATCATTTTAAAAATCTCTATCAAGTCCCCCCTTAACCTTCTGCGCTTCAGAGAATAAAGACCTAACTTATTCAACCTATCTCTGTAACTTAGTTGTTGAAACCCAGGCAACATTCTAGTAAATCTCCTCTGTATTCTCTCTATTTTGTTGACATCCTTCCTATAATTGGGAGACCAAAATTGTACACCATACTCCAGATTTGGTCTCACCAATGCCTTGTACAATTTTAACATTACATCCCAGCTTCTATACTCTATACTCAGCATCTCTGGAGATAAGGAGTGGGTGATGCATCAGCTCAAGACCCTTCTTCAGTCTCGACCCGAAACGTCACCCATTCCTTCACCCCAGAGATGCTTCCTGTCCCGCTGAGTTAATCCAGCATTTTGTGTGACTATGTAATATTAGCAATGGGACAACATCCATTACCTTTATCCTGGTCAACACAAAGAGTATTAATTCTAATGCGTTCTTCCACAGCCATAATACGAAGACCACATCGTGGCTTGATCCAAGGTGCCTGAGCAAGCAAGCAAAGCCACTGGAAGAATGTGAAGATGATGGTGAGTGCCAAACTCAATGATTCGTGCCGCTTAGAAATGATTCACGTTTTTCCTCACAAAGGCTTGATGCTGCTAAACGCATTTGCTGACAAGCACGCTCTTAAATGCACGGCGCCGCAGCGGTAGAGGTGCTGCCTCACAGTGCCAGAGCCCCGGGTTCAATCCTGACCACGGGTGCTGTCTGTACAAAGCTTGTACATTCTCCCCTTGACCATGTGGGTTTTCTCCGGGAGTTCCGGTTTCCTCCCACACGTGCAGGTTTGTAGGTCAATTGGTTTTGGTAAAATTGTAAATTGTCCCTGGTGTGTGTAGGATAGTGCTAGTGTACGGGGAGATCACTGGTCAGCGCACACTCCATGGGCCGAAGGGCCTGTTTCCGCTCCATATCTAAAGTCTATGTTCTTTATCTTTGAAACATTGCATTAATAGCTGTTCATAAACATCAACAACTTCCCTTAAATTCTGAAAGTCAACGTAGATGACAGATTCAGGGACAAGGTTGGTTGGCCGCCTGCAGTTTTAATGATTTTACAGTTCGTGAGGTTTGTTGCGATGTTTATTTATTGATGGTGTCGTTAATAAAGATTCTTGGTGTTGTCGAATAGTTCACCGGTTAATGGCCTGTGAGAGTAGAAACAGCAAATTTCCATTTACACACAACATCTTTAATGATGCAAAGAGTGACTGGGCCTTCCACATGGCTGCTGTCAAACAAGTGTTAGTGCCAATGGCAGACACAAAATGCTGGAGCAATTCAGCGGGACAGGCAGCATCTCTGGAGGACATGGATAAGGTGGTATTTATCTCCACCCCACTGCACAGGGTCAAAGGTTGGACTGTGTCCATTAGGAAGAAACCAGACAAACACTGTTCCTACACAACTAGGTTATGGTAAAGTGGTATTGAGATATGATCCTGAGGTTAAAGATTAGGGATGCACGGTGGAGCAGCGGTAGAATTGCTGCCTTACAGCGCTAGAGACCCGGGTTCGATCCTGACTGCGGATGCTGCCTGTACGGAGTTTGCACGTTCTCCCCGTGACCTGCGTGGGTTTTCTCCGGGAGCTCCGGTTTCCTCCCACACTTACAAAAGACGTACAGTTTTGTAGTTTAATTGGCTTCAGTTGATTGTAAATTGGACCTGGTGTACCTAGGATAGTACTAGTGTACCTGGTGTACCTAGGTACCTAGTGTACTAGTGTTCGGGTACTAGTGTTTGGCGTGGTCACTGGTCGGTGCAAACTGGGTGGGCCGAAGGGCCTGTTTCCGCACTGTATCTCTAAAGTCTAAAAGAAAGTAAAATACATGCAGGTTGAGAAAGACGAGGAATGTTTGGGGATCACAGTCAACACATGCTCATTCGTGAGTTTGATCAGATGTGTTTTGGAAATGTAACGATGAGACTCCTGTTTGGAAGATTAATGCAATGCTTCTAACTAAGACGGACACAGACCTGCTTTTACAAGCGGTTCGAATCAGAAAAGGCAGAAAGAAAAATTAGAAATAACGTGTTATAAATATTTTCGAAAATTTCCATGGTCAAATTAACACAAATAATTTGACAATTTTAGCAGTTTATGGTCACACTTTAATTTGGTGATCCTCGGAATCTCTAACTGGTTAAAACGATAACCCCTGTTTAAATGTTATATTTTGAAATAAATGTATAACTTTATAACTTTAGAGCATGAAATGTGTTTAATATTTTATCTTCTCGACTGGCTTCCTTCATGGACTACCTTTCTTGGCCTTTGTCTTTGGTATTAATTTATATTCAAGCTACTCCACCCTCCCCTTTACCTTGTCACCATTACTATTTCCATCCAGAGATCTATATATTTGCATTAGCGAGCAAAAAAAAAAAATTGACAATGTTTTAAAACAAGTAACAGTGACTCCATTGGTCTAAAATATTAAAAATGTTCTGAAAAAGTAAAGATACTATTGATGCTAAAACATTAGAAGGGGCGTCACAGTGACGCAGCGGTAGAGTCGCTGCCTCACAGCGCCAGAGACCCGGGTTCGAACCTGACCACGGGTGCTGTCTGTACGGAGTTTGTACGTTCTCCCCGCGACCTGCGTGGGTTTTCCCCGGGTGCACCGGTTTCCTCCCACGCTCCAAAGACGTGCAGGTTTGCAGGTAAAATGGCTTTGGTAAATGTGAAAATTGTCCCTGGCGTGTGTAGGATAGTGTAGGTGTGCGGGGATCACTGGTCGGCGCGGACTCGGTGGGCCGGAGGTCCTGTTTCCGCTCTGTACCTCTGAACTAAACGAAACTGAACAGTAAAACCCATTTACTGTTCGATCTTCCCTGCAGATATGACTCGGGTTGCCCCTATAAGTAACCATATAACCATATAACAATTACAGCACGGAAACAGGCCATCTCGACCCTTCTAGTCCGTGCCAAACACATAATCTCCCCTAGTCCCATATACCTGCGCTCAGACCTTAACCCTCCATTCCCTTCCCATCCATATAACTATCCAATTTATTTTTAAATGATAAAACGAACCTGCCTCCACCACCTTCACTGGAAGCTCATTCCACACAGCTACCACTCTCTGAGTAAAGAAGTTCCCCCTCATGTTACCCCTAAACTTCAGTCCCTTAATTCTCAAGTCATGTCCCCTTGTTTGAATCTTCCCTACTCTCAGTGGGAAAAGCTTTTCCACGTCAACTCTGTCTATCCCTCTCATCATTTTAAAAACCTCTATCAAGTCCCCCCTTAACCTTCTGCGCTCCAGAGAATAAAGACCTAACTTGTTCAACCTTCTGTGTAACTTAGTTGCTGAAACCCAGGCAACATTCCAGTAAATCTCCTCTGTACTCTCTCTATTTTGTTGACATCCTTCCTATAATTAGGCGACCAAAATTGTACACCATACTCCAGAATTGGCCTCACCAATGCCTTGTACAATTTTAACATTACATCCCAACTTCTATACTCAAGTACTATGTCTCTCTGCACGGAATAGCAGTTTAACAGGCCACTTGGTAACGCAAGATAAAATGGAGGCGGTAACTTTAATGGTGTGGAATATCTGACATGCTTCGGGGAAATCTGTTGTTTTGCTGAATGCTTTTTGTTGCACGCTTACTTCTAAAGTAACTGTTTCGATCGATGCTACTGCCACTCGGACTTGGGCCTCTGGTTGTTGCTATAACTTTTCATTTAAGCTAAATTATTTTCTGTTGCTTTCTTCTGCCCTTGCTTGGTGCACTTGCCCTGGAGAAGAAGGGGTACACACAGAAGAACTGGACAGTGAAATAGGTAACTCACCACAGAGCACGGCGTGCAGAGACTCATGTTTTATGTCAATGGTTGTGCTTGTATCCCCGTGTATCAGTTAGTGTTGTGATGAAAATGGTTCCATCTTCTTCATTGTGCCTTTAAATGGAAGCTCCCGTTCCATCCAATGAAGTCCATGATGCTCTGTTCTCACCCGTGTACCGAGGTACAGTCAAATACGTTGTTCTGCAGACAAGCCAGTCAGATCCTGTAGTAGACCTCATCAAGGGCCATCACAAAGGTCGGCACGGTTCTGGTGCCAATAAAGTTACAAAGCTCTCTGACCTCTCCCCCCCCCCCCCCCCCCCCCCCCCCCCCCCACTCACTCTGACCCCACCCCCCCCCCCTCTAATGTCCCCCCCTCTCTCAGCCGACCCCCCTCTCTCTCTGTCACTCTCCCCCCCTCACTCTGACGGCCCTCCCCTCTCTCTGATAGACCCCCTCGCTCTCTGATGCCCATCCCTGCTCTCTAATGCAAAGCAATCGAATGTGTGAGCGTGTGTGTGTTTGTGTACATGCGTGTGCGCACATTGTGTGAGTGCATACGTGTGTGTGTGTATGTACGTGTGTGCGTATGTTTGTGTGTGTGTGTGTGTGTGTGTGTGTGTGTGTGTGTGTGTGTGTGTACATGCGTGTGCGTACATTGTGTGAGTGTGTACGTGTGTGTGTACATGTGTGCGTATGTTGTGTGTGTGTGTGTGTGCGTGTGTATGTGTGTGTGTACGTGCGTGTGTGTGTTGTGTGTGTGTACTATGTGTGTGTGTGTGTATGTACGTGTGTGTGTGTGTGTGTGTGTATGTGTGTGTGTGTGTGTGTGTACATGTGTGTGTGTGTACATGTGTGTGTGTGTGTACATGTGTGTGTGTGTGTGTATGTGTGTGTGCGTATGTGTGTGTGTGTGTGTGTGTGTGTGTGTGTATGTTGTGGGTGTGTGTGAGTGTGCGTGTGTGTACACGTGCATGTGAGTGAATGTGTGTGTCGATGAGGGAGAGAGAGCATATATATGGCAATTCAGATCTTTTAATTTGCAGTTATACAATACAAGCTCTCCAGTTAATTATAATGCAGTGAATGGGAGATTGGTGTGATTTGGAACAGAGTCTGTCAGGATTGCTATTCTTCAGAATTGTTCAACCTGCAAATTTGGCCCTCACAGGTACATAACTCTATGTTAGCCGAGTGCATATTTGGATTGCCTGATTTCCCAGCAAGTGCTGATGATATTATCACACCTCATCGCATCCAGTATCTGCTGCACATTGTTGCCAATGGACTTACAAGCACCTTGCTGCCTAGCCACTCTCAGTATCACTTGTAGCAAGCTGGGCTCCGTTCATTATCATTGCTATTGTACAAAAATCCTTCAAGATGCATTTCAGATGCGACACTATAGGAAATGAAGGATAGTAATTAACAAGATGAAAAAAATTAAAGATTGGTACATACAGCCTGAAAGGAAAAACCTTAGAACATTCTTGCTATTGAGGGAGTGCAGCGTAGGTTTACAAGGTTAATTCCCGGGATTGCGGGGCTGTCAGAGAATGGAGCGGCTGGGCTTGTACAGTCTGGAGTTTAGAAGGATGAGAGGATATATTATTGAAACATATAAGATTGTTAAGGGTTTGGACACGCTAGAGGCAGGAAACATGTTCCCGATGTTGGGGGAGTCCAGAACTAGAAGCCACAGTTTCAGAATAAGGGGTAAGCCATTTAGAAGGGAAATGAGGAAACACTTTTTCTCACAGAGAGTGGTGAGTCTGTGGGATTCTCTCTGGATACTTTCAAGAGAGAGCTGGATAGGGCTCTTAAAGATAGCGGAGTCAGGAGATATGGGGAGAAGGCAGGAACGGGGGACTGATTGGGGATGATCAGCCATGATCACATTGAATGACGGTGTTAGCTTGAAGGGCCGAATGGCCTGCTCCTGCACCTATTGTCTATTGTCTATTTACAGCAAAGAATCCAATTGTGTTTGTTGATACAATGAACTGCAGACGCTGGTTTACCAAAAAATGAACACAAGGTGCTGGAGTAACTCAGCAGTCATGGCATGGATAGGGCTTCCAGAGATGCTGCCTGACCCACTGAATCTCACATAAACTTGACACGTTACATTAAAATTAGTGCTTAGGAAGGAACTGCAGATGCTGGTTTACACCGAAGATTAGACACAAAGTGCTGGAGTAACTCAGCGGGACAGTTCCTGGAGAGAAGGAATGGGTGACGATTCGGGTGGATGCCCTTCTTCAGACTGAGAGTCAGGGGAGAGGGAGTCTAGAGAATATAGAAGGTATGTTTTCTCAGCATCAGCTTTGATCTGTCGTTTTCACACCTTGCCCTTCAATATGAAGATATGAAAAGCTACATAGAATAAATTAGTGCAAAAAGACAGATGAACACCTGTTCTTGATTAGTGCAGGTGTCAGAGGTTATGAGGAGAAGGCAGGAGAATGGGTTTAAGAGGGAGAGATAGATCTGCCAAGATTGAATGGCGGAGTAGACTTGATGTGGCTTAATTCCACTCCTATTCCTTATGACCTTATGCCCTTAAAACCAGCAAAGATGGTCAAAAGGGTGGTGGGTGTATACAACATGCTGCCAGAAGAGGTAGTTGAGGCTGGGCCTATCCCAACGTTTAAGAAACAGTTAGACAGGTCCATAGAGGGATATGGACCAGACACATAACAGTCGAGGTGGGACATGTTGGCCGGTGCGGGCAAGTTGGGCCGAAGGGCCTGTTTCCACGCTGTATCACTCTATGACTCTGGGAGTGGGAAAGTTGGAGTGCCTCACAAGCTAAATTAGACTAATCAAACGTTGGAAAATGTTCTTTACTCCAGCAAGCAACACCAGCCCTCACCTTCACGAATACACAAAGACTGCGTGAATTAAAAAACCTGATCAGTTGTGAAGGGATTTCTCCCGTAAGACAATGTCACCACAGCTGTACAAGTCAGGGGAAAACATTTATCAGCTGGTGCTGGGTGATCCTAGAGAGAAGGGAGGCAGGGGATTACCAGAGAGGACCAGGCAACCCAACATGCATGCAGTCACTGGATTGTGGATGGAGGCAGAGTTAAAATAGGAAATGCCAATCACCATGGCAGCCTTTGACACAGTTTTTGGGTTGACCCATTTTTCAAATCTAGGCCACTGCAACGTTACTGAAGAGAAGTCTAAAAAACCCTTCCTCCTCTCGTGTGGGGAATCTGTGGAATTCTTTGCCACAGAAGGCTGCGGAGACCAAGTCAGTAACTTTAATAAGTTTATTGGCCAAGTATTCACATACAAGGAATTTGCCTTGGTGCTCCGCCCACAAGTAACAACATGACATACAGTGACAGTTACGAATGACTCAGAAAACACGAAACATTAATAATAATAAAACATGAATGATAAAACACCACTGATCAAGCATGTGAACCAACAAAATCCCAGACCAAAGGGAGGCTACAGATTTTTGGTTGTTGAGTAGAGCAACTACTCGTGGATAATGCAAAGATAGACAGATTCTTGAGTAGTACGAGTGTCAAAAGGTTTATGGGGAGAAGGCAGGAGAATGGAGTTGAGAAGGAGAGATAGATCAGCCATTGACTTGATGGGCCGAATGGCCTAATTCTGCTCCTATCACATAACCTCTGTCCTCCTGGGTCTTTCAGAATGTTGTCTGTAAAGATCATACATGCCCTGTGTTCATTTACACAAAGTCTTGTGTTTGTGTGAAATTATTCAAAAGAAAAGTAGGACTCGGGTAATCACAAAAATCCGCCAGATCTGATGAAAAATTGCACATTCTCCCAGTGACCACGTGGGTTTCCTCCGGGTGCCCTGGGTTCCTCCCACATCCCAAAGACGTGCGGGTTGGTCTCTGTAAATTGCCCCTAATGTGTGAGGGTTGGATGTGAAAGCGGGATAACATAGAACTAATGTGAGGTTAGGGCCGAAGGGCCTGCTTTCATTCTGTATCTTTCAATCCATCGAAATCAGAAAATAGAATTAGGAAAGATTTGGTTACATATCTATTGCAAGTATGAAAAATGGTGAATAAGGCGAGTGAATGCATTCCTGTTGAAGGCAGCATTTCAGTTTATTACAATTTAGGCCGCCCTTTTAGAAAGGAAGGTGAAGAGGAACTTCTTTAGTCAGAGGGTAGTGAATCTGTGGAACTCACTGCCCCAGAGGACTGTGGAGGCCAAGTCAGTGGATATTTTTAAGGCAGCGATAGACACATTCTTGATTAGAACGGGTGTCAAGGGTTACGGGGAGAAGGCAGGAAAATGGGATTAGGAGGCAGAGATCAGCCATGATTGAATGGCGGAGTGGAGTCGATGGGCCGAATGGCCTGGTTCTCTCCTGTAACGTGAACTTGAGCAAATTTCAGAATTCCTGATACATCTCCGTTTCCAAGAAAGTGAAATGATAATTTACATAATGTACCTATCGGCAACTGTGCCTGAATCATTTAACTTGACATCTCCAGCTTTCCCGCGCAGTGCCAAACTAAACTAGTTTGCATCAAGTTGCAGATAGACACAAATTGCTGGAGAAACTCAGCGGGACAGGCAGCATCTCCGGAGCGAAGGAATGGGTGACGTTTCGGGTTCAAGACCCTTCCTCGGATAGTTTCTTCTTGCAACAAGTTGCCCTGTTCACTGTTTCGATCTCCTAATGTGGCCAACTTTGTGATCATGATGAGTGTGAAAGACAGAGATAGTTTTAGTTGAAAAACCTGTGTTTGAAATTCCTTGCGGGAGGGGAGACAAAATCTGCAGGGAAGGAACTGCAGATGCTGGTTGACACCAAGGATAGACACAAATTGCTGGAGTAACTCAGCAGGGACAGGGAACATCTCTGAATAGAATGAATGGGTGATGTTTCGGATCGGGTCGAGACCGTTCCTCAATCTTCATTTTCACCCCAATGGTTTCCTTATCCTAATTCAATGGACATTGCCACAGACGGCTGTGGAGGTCAAGTCAATGGATATTTTTAAGGTGGAGATTGACAGATTCTTGATGAGTACGGGTGTCAGGGGTTATGGGGAGAAGGCAGGAGAATGGGGATAGGAGGGAAAGATAGTTCAGCCATGATTGGATGGCAGAGTAGACTCGATGGGCCGAATGGCCCAATTCTGTTCCTATCTCCTATGAACATGAAGTAAATGCATTTAATGTTACTTGGAATAAATCAGCAAATGTCTTCACAGAATGTGTCTCTCTCTGTCCTTTCAGAGTTGCCCACAGGATGGGAGAAAATAGATGACCCTGTCTATGGTGTCTATTATGTTGAGTAAGTATAACTGAAAATCACAGCTAACAATTATTCAATCTAAATTATTATCAGCAGGAGAAAAATATAATCCAATTATTACTTTTTTTTAAATTGTGGCTCTACTAACTATTCCTTCAGCCACATCTGCTGATTTCATCCCCATACTACCCAGTAAGATGGACTTGAGACTTATCAATCTGTAAACTGTGCTTATATTCCTTTCTTTCATACAATCAATGCAGTATTGTGTAGGAAGGAACGGCAGATGCCGGTTTAAACCGAAGACAGACACAAAATGCTGGAGTGACTCAGCGGGACAGGCAGCATTTCATGAGAGAAGGAATGGGTGACGTTTCGGGTCGAGACCCTTCTTCAGACTCTGAGGAAGGATCTCGACCCGAAACGATAGACTTTGAAGAAGGGTCTCGACCCGAAACGTCACCTATTCCTTTTCTCCAGAGATGCTGCCCGACCAGCTGAACTACTCCATCTTTGTGTGTCTTATTTGCGGATAAATAGAACTGGATTAGATGGGAAATTTCAGCCGGCATGGATGAGATTGGCTGAAGGGCCGTTTCCCATACTGTAGGACTATATTCCACTTTGCCATCGTGTACGAACAGCTCTGCAAACTTGTTCATATGGATCGTAACTGGCTGAGCACACAACCGTTGCACCATAACATTGGATTTCTTTGGGAATATGTTTTTGCTGGCTGGGTTTTTTTTTTAAAGGAATAAATGCATAACATATACTTATCCTGTCAGCTTTTGAAATTGCTGCAGGCATACTTATCCTAAATTAGATATTTCTTTGAAAAAGCTTGTTTGTATTCTAACAGATATCTACCCCTCTCCCCATCTCTCTCTCTCTCATTAGTCACATCAACAGGAAGACACAGTATGAGAATCCAGTTGCTGAGGCCAAGCGCAAGAAGCACCTCCAGCAGCAACAAGCAAAGGGTAGGTTTGTGGCTCCTCGCAGCGAACATTGCAGCGAATTGTGGATGCAGCCCAGTCCATCGCACATGCACGCACCAACCTCTCGTCTTCAGGCCCGAAACATCACCCATTCCTTCTCTCCAGAGATGCTGCCTGTCCCGCTGAGTTACTCCAGCTTTTTGTGTCTATCTTTGGTGTAAACCAGCATCTGCAGTTCCTTCTTACTCCCTTCCATCAACTCCATTTATACCTCCCGGCAAGGCCAGCAGCATAATCAAGGACGAGTCGCACCCCGGCCACTCCCTCTTCTCCCCTCTCCCATCAGAACAGAAGGTATAGAAGTGTGAAAACGCACACACCTCCAGATTCAGGGACAGTTGCTTCCCAGCTGTTAACAGGCAACGGAACCATCCTACCAACAACTATAGAGCAGTCCTGAACTTCGATTAGACTATGATCAGACTTTGCTGGCTTTACCTTGCACTAAACGTTATTCCCTAATCATGTATCTATACACTGTGGACAGCGCGATTGTAATCATGTATTGTCTTTCCACTGACGGGCATGTGGATTCTGCCACATTTAGTTTAGAGATACAGCGCAGAAACAGGCCCTTCGGCCCACCGAGTCCGTGCCAACCAGCGAACCCCCGCACACTAACACTACCCTACAGACACTAGGGACAATTTACATTTACACCAAGCCAATTAACGTGCAAACCTGTTCAAGAAGGAACTGCAGATGCTGGAAAATCAAAGGTACACAAAAATGCTGGAGAAACTCAGCGGGTGCAGCAGCATCGATGGAGCGAAGGAAATAGGTAACGTTTCGGGCCGAAACCCTTCTTCAGACTTGCAAACCTGTACCTCTTTGGAGTGTGGGAGGAAACCGAAGATCTCGGAGGAAAGCCACGCAGGTCACGGGGAGAACGCACAAACTCCGTGCAGACAGCGCCCATAGTTGGGATGGAACCCGGGTCTCCGGCGCTGTAAGGCAGCAACTCTACCGCTGCGCCATGATGGCGAGGCTTGGCGCCACTATTGCTGCCAACCCTTCATGCCATCTCCTCGCCCCCCCCAGCCATCTGGGCACTCGTCATGCTGGCTATAAGGGCAGGCACAGTGGCGCAACGATATAGTTGATGTAGCTCCAGAGACCCGTGTTCGATCCTATCCATGGGTGCTGTCTGTATGGAGTTTGTACCTTCTCCCCGTGACCTGTGTGGGTTTTGTCCGGGTGCTCCCGTTTCCACCCACACATACAGGTTTGTAGGTTTGTTCAGCCGTGTTGTACGCCAAATGAAAATCATTTCCCAAGAACTGCAGATGATGGATAACAGGAATAAAATCAGAAGATGCAGGAAGCATTCCGCAGATAAAGGAGCATCTGTGGAATGCAAACTGCAATTTCACTGGCCTGGTAACCCATTCAGTCTCATTCAGATATATTAGCTATATATCTAGCTATATGTATCTGATATCTTTATCTCATTCAGATATAGTCTCTCGACGCATGCAGCACGGTGGCGCAGCGGTAGAGTTGCTGCCCTACAGCGCCGGAGACCCGGGTTCGATCCCGACCACGGGTGCTGTCCGTATGGAGTTTGCACGTTCTCCCCGTGATCATCTGGCACCACTGTGCCGCTCCTAATTGTTGGGAGTGAATTTAGGAAGGGGGTAACTGCTGGATGAACTCTCACTCCCAAATAATACTTCGAATGCAACTTATTTTTCTCACCTTTGCAGATTGGACAGAGCACCCAGCACGGCCCGGCCCCAAAGCCCCAAATTACACACAGAATAATCAGGGCTCCTTCAGAGAAACGCCGGCACAAGGAGGTAAGGCAGAAACGTTGAGCATCTACAACCTGAAATCAAATGCAAGGACTAGATCAGACCACCTCTCGCCCAGAGTAAGGGGAATCGAAGACCAGAGGGAACCATTTCAAGATGAAGATTCAGTAGGAATCTGAGGGTTAACTTTTACACACAAAGGGTGGTGAGTGTATGGAACGAGCTGCCAGAGGAGGTAGTTGAGGCAGGGACTATTCACAACGTTTAAGGAACAGTTAGACAGGTACACGGATAGGACAAGTGGGCCAGACGCGGGCAGGTGGGACTAGTGTAGTTGGGACTGTGGGCAAGTTGGGCCGAAGGGCCTGTTTTTAAGGGACTTATGGACTAATGAACTTGTGACCTGAAACTGAATGTGAACATTTTGTTATCCATTGTCATGAACAGGCAAGCCCTTCTTCACAAGAAACCCGGCGGAACTGAAGGGACAGTTCATCAACACCAAACTAAAGAAGAGCACCCGTGGTTTTGGTTTCACCGTCGTCGGTGGTGATGAGCCCGATGAATTCCTGCAGATTAAAAGCCTCGTTCTTGATGGGCCCGCGGCATTGGATGGCAAAATGGAGACAGGTAGGAAATGGAGTCATACAGCATGGAAACAGACCCTTCGGCCCAACCAGTCCATGCCGACCAACATTCCCCATCTACGACCCAATTCAGTGTACAAAATGGTTCGGGTAGATAAAGGCCAGTGATGGGAGAGTAAGGGATTCGAGAACCAGAGGACATGGGTTTAAGGTGAGGGGGGCGGGTAAGATTTAATAGGAATCTGAGTGGTATTTCATTCACAGAAAGGGTGGTGGGTGTATGGAGCGAGCTGCTGGAGGAGGTAGTTGAGGCAGATACCATCGCAACGTTTAAGAAGCATTTAGACAGATACATGGATAGTGTAGGTAGGAACTGCAGGTGCTGGTTTGCACCGAAGATAGACAGAAAATGCTGGAGTAACTCAGCGGGACAGGCAGCATCTCTGGAGAGAAGGAATGGTTGACGTTTCGGATCGAGATCCTGCCTCATAGTGGGTGATGTTTCGGATTGAGACCCTGTTTCAGACTGGATAGATAGGTTTAGAGAGATATGGGCCAAGCGCAGGCAGGTGGGACTAGTGTAGATGGGACACGTTAGCCGGTGTGGGCAAGTTGGGCCGAAGGGACTGTTTCCACGCTGTGACTCAAAGAAGCAATATTCCCGGTCAGTGATTTACAAACACGTCAGATTTAGTTCCCGCCATTCTCTTAAGCTCCGACTGGACAGCTCTCCCCTGAAGCCGGTCATGTTGCTATGATGACTCTTTCAATGTGACCTCTTGTCAAGACAGGACCAGGGCTTGCATTTTGCCCCTTCTCTAACGCTTCAGTTCCCCGATATCACAGCTGGAGTGAAAGTCAGCAACAAAAGCTGGATACGAGCTCAGGGTCACGTTGCCAAGTTAGTGCAGGCAGCTGCCGGCCAACACAATTGCAAAGCTAAGGAGCTGTAGAGTTAAGGGCCTGTCCCACCGTACCATGCAAATCAAGAGCTCTCCCGAGTTTTAAAAAAATCAAACTCGTGATAAGTACGTAGAATGTACGTAGCGGCTATGTCGGAGCTCGTGGATGTCACGTCGCAGCTCGTAACGCTAACGGCGGGTACTCGGGAAACGCGGAAACTCGTGACGTTTTTTCAGCACCGTGAAAAATGTCTACGAGAGTCCTGAGTACCTATGAACGGCCATTACCGTAAATCTCCGAGTTCGAATCAGGAGAAACTCAGGAGAACTCTTGAATTCTTAGGGAGCGGCAGTGAGGGAGCGGCCTTGTGTGGGAAGTGCCCTGTGAGTAAAGTGTGAGTCTTTGGCTCGAGAGTCTTCGGCGAGGAGGCTGAGGAGAGGAGGCTACACAAAACGCTGCAGAGGGAGAGACGAAAGAAGGAGATGTCAGGCAAGCTGATTCAGTGCGATGCTTGCAGTATGTGGGAGGTCAAGGACACTGCTGGTGCCTCTGGCTGCTACAAATGTGAGAAGTGCATCCAGGTACAGCTCCTGAAGGGCCGTGTTGGGGAACTGGAGAAGCACGTGGATGATCTCAGGTTCGACCGAGAAACTGAGTCGTTCCTCGACAAGTCCTACAGTAAGATTGTTACAGCTAAGGTACTGGAAGAGAGAAGGTGGGTGACGGTGAGAAAGGGAGGGAAGCTTGGAATGCAAACGTCCCCGGGTGGTGTACCTCTTGTGAACAGGTTCACCCACTTAGAAGCTGTCGGGACTGAAGACATTATTACACTGAGCGGCGGACTGGCTTGCGAAGCAAAAAGGGTTGAGCCAAAACCAAAGAGGCCAACGTCAGGCAACGCCATTGTAGTGGGAGACTCCGAGGTACGGACAGGGGTTTCTGCGGCAACAGACGGGATTCGAGGATGGTGTGCTGCCTTCCTGGTGCCAGGATCCAGGATGTCACGGACAGAGTACAGAAAATCCTCAAGGGCGAAGTTGAACAGCCGGAAGTGGTAGTGCATGTCGGCACAAACGATGTCGGAAAGAAGGGGATGAATATTCTGCAGCGTGACTTTAGTGAGCTCGGAAAAATGCTGAAAAGCAGGACCTCCAGGGTTGTTATCTCCGGTTTGCTTCCAGTTCCTCGTGCTGGCGAGAGCAGGAACAGGGAGATACGGGACCTGAATGTGTGGCTGAGGAACTGGTGCATGGGGCAGGGATTTAGATTCTTAGATCACTGGGATCTGTTTTGGAGTAAGGGGGAACTGTACAAAAGGGACGGATTGCATCTTAACAGGTGGGGGACCAGCATTCTGGCAGGCAGGTTTGCCACTGCTACACGGGTGGTTTTAAACTGAATAAGGGGGGTGGGGGTGTCAAATGGGATAGTTGAGGATGGAGTTAAAGGGAAAGGGTTTCTTAAATGTGTGAGCGAGAGACAGAGGGGTGTAAAATGAGGGTAGAAGCAATAGGTAGCAAGGTGAAAAGTAAAAGTGGCAGGCAGACAAATCCAGGGCAAAAATCAAAAAGGGCCACTTTTCACCATAATTGTAAAAGGGGTAAGAGCGTTGTAAAAACAAGCCCGAAGGCTTTGTGTCTCAAAGCAAGGAGCATTCGTAATAAGGTGGATGAGTTGAATGTGCAGATAGCTATTAATGACTATGATATAGTTGGGATCACGGAGACATGGCTCCAGGGTGACCAAGGCTGGGAGCTGAACATCCAGGGATATTCAATATTCAGGAGGGATAGACAGAAAGGAAAAGGAGGTGGGGTAGCGTTGCTGGTTAGAGAGCAGATTGACGCAATAGAAAGGAAGGACATTAGCTTGGAGGATGTGGAATCGATATGGGTAGAGCTGCGAAACACTAAGGGGCAGAAAACGCTAGTGGGAGTTGTGTACAGGCCACCTAACAGTAGTAGTGGAGTTGGGGATGGCATCAAACAGGAAATTAGAAATGCGTGCGACAAAGGCAAAACAGTTATAATGGGTGACTTAAATCTACATATAGATTGGGTGAATCAAATTGGCAAGGGTGCTGAGGAAGAGGATTTCTTGGAATGTATGCGGGATAGTTTTCTAAACCAACATGTAGAGGAACCAACGAGAGAGCAGGCTATTCTAGATTGGGTATTGAGTAATGAGGAAGGGTTAGTTAGCAGTCTTGTTGTGCGTGGCCCCTTGGGCAAGAGTGACCATAATATGGTTGAGTTTATTCATTAGGATGGAGAGTGACATTGTTAATTCAGAAACAAGGATCCTGAACTTAAAGAAAGGTAACTTTGAGGGTATGAGACGTGAATTGGCCAAGATAGACTGGCAATTGATTCTTAACGGGTTGACGGTGGATATGCAATGGAAGGCATTTAAAGACTGCATGGATGAACTACAGCAATTGTTCATCCTAGTTTGGCAAAATAATAAATCAGGGAAGGTAGTGCATCCGTAAATAACAAGGGAAATCAGGGATAGTATCAAAACAAAAGATGAAGCATACAAATTAGCCAGAAAAAGCAGCCTACCAGAGGACTGGGAGAAATTCAGAGTCCAGCAGAGAAGGACAAAGGGCTTAATTAGGAAAGGGAAAATAGATTATCAAAGAAAATTTGCAGGGAACATAAAAACTGACTGCAAAAGTTTTTATAGATATGTGAAGAGAAAGAGATTATTTAAAACAAATGTAGGTCCCTTGCAGTCAGAAACAGGTGAATTGATCATGGGGAACAAAGACATGGCAGACCAATTGAATAACTACTTTGGTTCTCTCTTCACTAAGGAATACATAAATAATCTGCCGGAAATAGCAGGGGACCGGGGGTCAAATGAGATGGAGGAATTGAGTGAAATCCAGGTTAGCCGGGAAGTGGTGTTAAGTAAATTGAATGGATTAAAGGCCGATAAATCCCCAGGGCCAGATAGGCTGCATCCCAGAGTACTAATGGAAGTAGACGCAGAAATAATGGAATTACGGAGAATTACAGACCAGTTAGTCTAACATCGGTAGTGGGGAAACTGCTAGAGTCAGTTATTAAAGGTGGGATAGCAGCACATTTGGAAAGTGGTGAAATCATTAGGCAAAGTCAGCATGGATTTATGAAAAGTAAATCATGTCTGACGAATCTTATAGAATTTTTCGAGGATGTAACTAGTAGCGTGGATAGGGGAGAACCAGTAGATGTGGTGTATCTGGACTTTCAGAAGGCTTTCGACAAGGTCCCACATAAGAGATTACTATACAAACTTAAAGCACATGGTATTGGGGGTTCAGTATTGATGTGGATAGAGAACTGGCTGGCAGACAGGAAGCTAGGAGTAAACGGGTCCTTTTCACAATGGCAGGAAGTGACTAGTGGGGTACCGCAAGGCTCAGTGCTGGGACCCCAGCTATTTACAATATATTTTAATGATTTGGACGAGGGAATTGAATGCAACATCTCCAAGTTTGCGGATGACACGAAGCTGGGGGGCAGTGTGACTGTGAGGAGGATGCTAGGAAGCTGCAAGGGGACTTGAGTGGGCAAATGCATGGCAGATGCAGTATAATGTGGATAAATGTGAGGTTATCCACTTTGGTGGCAAAAACAGGAAAGTAGACTATTATCTGAATGGTGGCCGATTAGGAAAAGGGGAGATGCAACGAGACCTGGGTGTCATGGTACACCAGTCATTAAAAGTAGGCATGCAGGTACAGCAGGCAGTGAAGAAAGCGAATGGTATGTTAGCATTCATAGCAAAAGGATTTGAGTATAGGAGCAGGGAGGTTCTACTACAGTTGTACAGGGTCTTGGTGGGACCACACCGTACAGTTTTGGTCTCCTAATCTGAGAAAAGATATTCTTGCCATAGAGGGAGTGCAGAGAAGGTTCACCAGACTGATTCCTGGGATGTCAGGACTTTCATATGAAGAAAGACTGGATAGACTCGGCTTGTACTCGTTAGAATTTAGAAGATTGAGGGGGGATCTTATAGAAACTTGCAAAATTCTTAAGGGGTTGGACAGGCTAGATGCAGGAAGATTGTTCCCGATGTTGGGGAAGTCCAGAACAAGGGGTCACAGTTTAAGGATAAGGGGGAAATCTATTAGGACCGAGATGAGAAAAACATTTTTCACACAGAGAGTGGTGAATCTCTGGAATTATCTGCCACAGAGGGTAGTTGAGGCCAGTTCATTGGCTATATTTAAGAGGGAGTTAGATGTGGCCCTTGTGGCTAAAGGGATGAGGGGGTATGGAGAGAAGGCAGGTACAGGATACTGAGTTGGATGATCAGCCATGATCATATTGAATGGCGGTGCAGGCTTACTCCTGCACCTAATTTCTATGTTTCCATGATTCTAATTACCTCGTACAGTGGGACAGGCCCTTTAGGATAACTGAAGAAGGGGAGTGTGAAACAAATTCTTTAAAAGGGTCAGCGCGGTGGCACAGCGGTAGAGTTGCTGCCTTACAGCACCAGAGACCCAGGTTTCGATCCTGACCACGGGTGCTTTGCTTGTCTGCGCAGAGTTTGTACGCTCCCCCCGTGACCTGCGTGGGTTTTCTCCGGGTGCTCCAGTTTCCTCCCGCACTCCAAAGCCGCGCAGGTTCGTAGGTTAATTGGCTTTGGTAAAAATTGTCAATTGTCTGTGTGTGTGTGTGTGTGTGTGTGTGTGTGTGTGTGTGTGTGTGTGTGTGTGTGTGTGTGTGTGTGTGTGTGTGTGTGTGTGTGTGTGTGTGTGTGTGTGTGTGTGTGTGTGTGTGTGTGTGTGTGTGTGTGTGTGTGTGTGTGTGTGTGTGTGTGTGTGTGTGTGTGTGTGTGTGTGGGTACAGTGCCAGCGCACGTGGATTATGGCCGGCACAGGCTCGTTGGGCCGAAGGGCCTGTTTCCGCGCTGTTTCTCCAAAACCAAACTAAACTGCTCTTGCTGCTCATAGTATTCATATTCTGGCGTTGTCAAAATATTATGCAAATTGTTCTATCTGTTTGCAGTGCACAACACCATTTGAGGATTAAGTATGTAATTGTGAAGTTAATGTGTGCATAGTAATTGGTGATGCGTTAGCGTGATTAAACGCCTGTGATCCTCTCCCGCAGGTGATGTGATAGTGAGTGTGAACAGCAGCTGTGTGCTGGGTTACACGCACGCTCAAGTTGTGAAGATATTCCAGTCCATCCCCATCGGGGCCACCGTGGACCTTGAACTTTGCCGGGGATACCCGCTGCCCTTTGACCCCGACGACCCCAACACCAGCCTGGTGACCTCGGTGGCCATTTCGGACAAGGAGCCGATCATCGTCAACGGCCAGGAGAACTGCGACTCGCTCTCCAGCCACAGCAGCCAGACGGCGCCGGTGAACGGCAACGGGCCGAGGGACCAGAGACCGTACAGCCCGTCGTCCGGCGAGGTGTCCTCCTCCAACGGGTCGCACACGGGCTTCGGCAGCGACAACGCCACGCTGGCCTCCTCCATCGCCACCCAGCCCGAACTCATCACCGTCCACATCGTGAAGGGGCCGATGGGTTTTGGCTTCACCATCGCCGACAGCCCCGGCGGTGGGGGACAAAGGGTTAAACAGATTGTGGACGGACCGCGGTGCCGGGGCCTGAAGGAAGGGGACCTCCTGCTGGAGGTGAACAAGAAGAACGTCCAGAACTTAAGTCATAACCAAGTAGTCGACACACTGTTAGAATGTCCCAAAGGAAGTGAAGTGACTCTCTTGGTTCAGCGAGGAGGTGAGCCATCCGTTTGCCTTTCGTTGGAGGTTTATCGTAACTTTGCTTGTTCATTTGCTTTAGTAATTTAGACATACAGCGCGCAAACAGGCCCTTCGGTGAGCGTCAGGGGAGAGGGAGAGTTTGTTTAAGTTGCACTGCCTTTGGGGAAAACTCTGTTGATGTCTACTGGGCGGAGGGCAACACTACTATGTTTAGGATGGAGTACAGTGGTCATTCAGTTTACAACTGCTCCAGATGAAGTCTCTCTCCACACTTGTGCACTTCCAATAGCTTTTGCTTCGAGAGGCCTGTCGCAATGATTGAACTTGCTGCGTTACATTGAGCTTAATCTTCTGATTAACTTTTGACAAAGTGTTTAAAACACAATGATCTACTAGGATAATTTAATTTGTACAGTCTGTGAGCGTGATAAATTGCTGGGGGGGAGGGATGATGGAGACATCCCTGTGGAATAGGTGAGAGAAATCATTAGTGTTTGTCTACTGTGACTTTGATTCATATCTAGGGCTTGCATGGTGCAGCAAAACTAAACGTCCATAATGACCCGGGTTCGATTAGTAAATTGATTCCAACGTTGTTCTGGCAGAGTACGAGTCTCTTGTTTGCTTTGGGTATGAATTTCACCTTACAAAGCAAATTGTTCATCGAAATTAAACATACATGCATGAAGAAGTGAAGTCTTGACAATAATGAATGAACATGGCATGCATTTCAATATCTTTCTGTCTACTATTGAAAGTAAATCAGCTCATGTCCTTGTAAGAAAGCAGAGAATTGATATGGATCTCATCACTTGATATTAATTGATATGGATTTCATGGATTCAATTGCGTGCAGTTTTGGTCTCCTAATTTGAGCAAGGACATTCTTGCTATTGAGGGAGTGCAGCATAGGTTCACCAGGTTAATTCACGGAATGGCGGGACTGACATATGACGAAAGAATGGGTCGACTGGGCTTGTATTCACTGGAATTTGGAAGGGTGAGAGGGGATCTTATAGAAACATATAAAATTCTTAAAGGATTGGACAGGCTAGTTGCAGGACAAATATTCCCAAAGTTAGGGGAGTCAAGAACCAGGGGTCACAGTATAAGAATAAGGGGTCGGCCTTTTAGGAGTGAGATGAGGAAAAACATCTTCACCCAGAGAGTTCTGAATCTGTGGAATTCTCTGCCACAGAAGGTAGTGGAGGCCGATTCACTGGATGTTTTCAAGAGAGAGTTGGATTTATCCCCTGGGGCTAAAGGAATCAAGGGATATGGGGGAACAGGCAGGAACGGGGTACTGATTTTAGATGGTCAGCCATGATCATATTGAATGGCGGTGCTGGCTCAAAGGGCTGAATGGCCTACTCCTGCACCTATTTTTCTATGTTTCTATTCCAGATTCAGTTTCTTCCCAGCTGTTATCAGGCCACTGAACCGTCCTACCACAACTAGAGAGCAGTCCTGAACTATTATCTACCTCATTGATGACCCTCGGACTATCTTTGATCGGACTTTACTGGCTTTACCTTGCACTAAACGTTATTCCCTTATCATGTGGCTGTACACTGTGAATGACTCGATTGTAATCATGTATTGTCTTTCCACTGAGTGGTTAGCACGTAACAAAGGCTTTTCACTGTACCTCGGTAGTGGGCCCACTCGGTCATGACTGACCATGGGTGATGCATCCTAGTTCAGGTGATGTGTGGTTGGATGCAAGCCCGGGCGATTCTGGACCCCAGCAGGTCCACGTTTCAAGATGCGGAACAGGCCCCGCGGCCCACCGAGTCCACGCCGACCAACGATCCCCGCACATTCGCACTATCCTACACACACTAGGGAACATTTGCAATTTTTACCAAAGCCGATTAACCTACAGACCCGTAGGTCTTTGGAGTGTGGGAGGAAACCGCAGATCTCGGAGAAAACCCACGAAGGTCACGGGGGGATCATACAAACTGCGTACGTACAGACAGCGCCCGTAGTCGGGATGGAACCTGGGTCTCTCAGGCTGTAAGGCAGTAGCGCTGCGATACCGTACCACCCAAAATATCCAATTCGATCTAAAACATGAATTCCATTTCTCGTTCCACAAAAGAGTCAAGAATCAGGAGCATCTCATTGTCAAAATTGGTACAAATGCATTCTTCCTGGCAGCGGCACAACAGATATGCAAACATAGAAGAAGCCTGACTCTAGGAATAGATTAGGTGAATGCATTTTCCCTGGTTTGAGGAATTAAGAACCAGAGAGCAAAGGTTTCAGGTGGAAAGGGCAGGAGAAACTTGAGGGGCAACCTTTTCACACAGAAGGTGGTGACACTATATGGAGCGAGCTGCCAGAGGAGGTTTGTGACCGAAACATCACCTTTTCCTTGTCTCAAGAGAGGCTGCCTGACCCGCCGAGTTAAGGGCCTGTCCCACTTAGGCTATTTTTTAGGCGTCCACATGGTCACCAGGGTGTCGCCTGTATGGTCATGAGTATTGTCCTCAGTTGCCCAAAGAGTCGTAGCGTCTTTATGATCACCGCTGGATTTTCAACACGTTCAAAAAATGTTGGCGACAGAGGGTTTGACGCCAATGAGCGTAGCTTGACCTCCTGACGTAGGTGCTGTCGTAGGTTGTCGCCAGGTGAAGTAGGTTGTTGCCGGTGCTGACTTCGGTGGATTCCATTGGCGACCACCGCCGTCAACCGGCAACAGGTACCGGCGTCAAGAGAAGTCAAGTAGCGACAGGCACTGTCTTCAGTTGTCTTCGAGTGTCGTCGACAGGGTCGTTGCTTGTCGCAGGTGGACGTAGGTTGACGCCTGTGTGGTCGTAGGTTGTCGTAGGTGTGATCGTGGGTGGACGTCCAAAGTCGCGACGATTGGCTCGCCGGTTGTCGGTAGCTTGCCGTAGTTTGACGTCGACTAGGTGGTAAGTTGTCGTAGCGTGTCGTAGACATTGTCGTGGGGGGGTCCAGTGGCAATTTTTTTGGCGACCTACATCTGTGACAGTCGCTGGCAGTCGCCTAAAAAATCGCCTAAGTGGGACAGGTCCTTTACTCCAGCATTTTGTGCCTATTGCCAAATAGATATTAAACAAAAAGACACGGGTGCTGGAGTTACTCAGCGGGTCAGACCTGCTGTATCTGCAGTTCTGCAGTTTCTGGTTCCGACTTTCTGAAGATCATCGATCTCGGTTCTTAACAAAAAGGAAATTAGCAATGAAGATACATCCTGTTCTGCCAACAACTTCCAGTGATCTATATCTGAAATTATATGCAAGTGAAGAGATATAAATAATTCAGGCAAGTGGCTTGCATCAGTGGTGGTGTTACGACAACTTTTAAACGATGTCTGCACAGGAACCTGTACAGGGAGGAGTGTAGATGGGGCATCTGGGTGGGTAACTACGGGATGGGCCAGTTTTGTGCTGTATTACCCACCGTGTTTAGTCTAGTTTAGAGATACAGCGCGGAAACAGGCCCTTCGGCCCGTCGAGTCCGCATCGACCAGCGATCCCCGCACACTAACAATACCCTACACACACTAGGGACAATTTTACATTTACACCAAGCCAATTAACCAACAAACCTGAGAGGATGCCGAAGATCTCGGAGAAAACCCACGTAGGTCACGGGGAGAACGTGTACACTCCGTACAGACAGCGCCCGTAGTCAGGATCGAACCCGGGTCTCCGGCGCTGTAAGGCAGCAGCTCTACCGCTGCGCCACCGTGCCGCCCTGAGCGTTTCCAGAACTTTTTGCTTTTGTTTCTGATTACCAATATCTGCAGTTTTTTTAAATGTCTTCCTGCACTAGCGGTGAATGCACAATGTCCCCATTCTGCCCAGGCTTAAGTGAGATGGATTTTCCTGATTGAGTAACATTTAGCATGCCCTAAAATTGCTGCAGCTAAAATAAACAGTTAACCCTTAACGTACAAACTCCGTACAGACAGCAGCCGTAGTTGGGATCGAACACAGGTCTCTGGCGCTGTTAAGTGTCATAAGTGAGAAAATCATTTTTTACACAGAAAGTGGTGAATCTGTGGAATTCTCTGCCACAGAAGGTAATTGTGGCCAGTCCATTGGCTATATTTAAGAGGGAGTTAGATGTGGCCCTTGTGGCTAAAGGGGGTATAGAGAGAAGGCAGGTACAGGATACTGAGTTGGATGATCAGCCATGATCATATTGAATAGCGGTGCAGGCTCGAAGGGCCGAATGGCCTACTCCTGCACCTATTGTCTATGTTTCTATAGGGCAGCAACTCTACCGCTGCACCACCATGCCGCCCCAGTTACAGTATATTACTGAGGATTATTATGTGAATGGTCCCTCTTTCATTCCTGTGGTTTGATGAAAGGATACCGTCCCATTTATACTTGCATACAGCTGCGAAAGTAAACAGTTGAATTTTGATGGCAACCATTTTATCCAGTTACTGTGCATTGTAAGGAAAATGAAATCATTCATTTTTCCTCCATAATAGCTCAGTGTTCATGAAAGTAGTTGGTTTTGTACAGTGTTTATTAACGTATTCACGTTTGTCTCTTAATCTGCCTTACAATTATTTCGTTCAGTTTCGAGATGCAATGCAAAAAACAGGCCCTTCGGCCCTCCGAGTCCATGCTGACCCACGATCCCCGCTCACTAACACTATCCTACACACCGGGGATAGGACTCGGTGGGCCGACGGCCCTGATGCCTAATCTCCAAAGTCTATTGCACGTTAATTTGTTCTATATTGAAGACATAGGCGTTTTGAATCAAAAATATAACATTCAATAACATTTCACCGCATCCGCACTATTAATCTATATATTGGCTCAGGGTGGCACGGTGGTAGAGTTGTCGCCTTGCAGCTCCAGGGAGCCGGGTTCGATCCCGACTACAGGTGCTGTCTGTACGGAGTTTTTAAGCTATCCCCGTGACCCGTGTGGGTTTTCTCCGGGATCTCCGGTTTCCTCCCGCACGCCAAAAACGTGCAGGTTTGCAGGTTAATTGGCATTGGTGAAATTGTAAACAGTCCCTAGTGCGTAGGATAGTGTTAGTGTATGGGGTGATCACTGGTCGGCCTTGTCTTGGTGGACCAAAGAGTCTATTGTTCCGCGCTGTATCTCTAAAGTCTAAAGTTTATTGCACTTTAATTTATTCTATATTTAAGATGCATTGTAGGGATGATATTTGCTTACCTAAGTTTATTGGATAATTCATCGCAGTGTGGCCTTTCACTGTTGACGTCTGCGCAGTAATCTCGGCGTGGAGTGATTACGTGGTCATATCTGTTCTCATCTCCACCACTAATGCAAGCTATTGGTGTGAATTATTTATCCGTCTTCACTTGTGTGTCTTCTCTCAATTACTGGATGTTGTTGGCAGAACAGGATGTATCTTCATTGCTAATTTCCTTTTTTGTTAAGAACCAAGATCGATGATCTTCAGAAAGTAGGAACAAGGAACTGCAAACGCTGCTTTACAAAACAAAAAAAATACAAAGTGCCGGAGTAACTCAGCAGGTCTGACCTGCCGAGTTACTCCAGCACTTCGTGTCCTTTTTTCATATCGATTTTCATGCATGTTAGCAAGCTAGCGAAAATCATATGAAACATATAAGATTATTAAGGGTTTAGACACGCTAGAGGCAGGAAACATGTTCCCGATGTTGGGGAAGTCCTGAATCAGGGGCCACAGTTTAAGAATAAGGGGTAAGCCATTTAGAACGGAGATGAGGAAACACCTTTTTCACACAGAGAGTGGTGAGTCTGTGGAACTCTCTACCTCAGTGGAGGCCGGTTCTCTGGATACTTTCAAGAGAGAGCTAGATAGGGCTCTTAAAGATAGCGGAGTCAGGGGATATGGGGAGAAGGCAGGATCGGGGTACTGATTGTGGATGATCAGCCATGAGCCACATTGAATGGCAGTGCTGGCTCGAAGGGCCGAATGGCCTACTCCTGCACCTATTGTCTATTGTCATACTCAGATTAACATGCATAGGAAGCAACTGCAGGTACTGGTTGACACTGGAGATGTACACTGGAGCGGGCCTGTTTCCGTGCTGTATCTCTCAACTATACCAAACTAAATAGACACAAAGTGCTGGAGCAACTAAGCGGGTCAGGCAGCATCTCTGCAGAGAAGGAATAGGTGACGCTTTGGGTCAGAAATGTTTTGAGTTCGAAGGAGGGTTTCGACCCGAAACGTCGCCTATGTGTTCTCTCCAGGGATGCAGCCTGACCCGCTGAGTTACTCCAGCAATTTGTGTCTTGTCTTCAGGTCCCATAATATCAGGTTACCCAGAGAAGGGGCATCAGAAGCGTTTACCCAGAGTAGTGAAGTCATGAACCAGAGGACATAGATTTAAGGTGATGAGGGAAAGATTTAATCAGAACCTGAGGGGGTGGTGGGTGTATGGAATGAGCTGCCAGTGGAGGTCGTTGAGGCAGGGATGTTTAAGAAAGTTCAGGAAACATTTAGACAGGTACATGTATAGGACAGGCTTAGAGGGAAATGGGCCAAATGCAGGCAGGTGGTACAAGTGTAGATGGACATGTTGGTTGGCATGGGCAAGTTGGGCCGAAGGGCCTGTTTCCACACTGTATCACTGTGTATTCACTGTGAGTTCATGTGGGTTCTAAGCTAGTGTTGAACTATCATATTGCTCTGCGATATATATATATTTGTTTCATTTTTATTTTATTGTTCTATTGATTGTAAATTAAATTCCCACTTGGAAGGTCACAGTAGTCTATCTTGAATGACATACAGACCACGGTAAAAGCCTTAGTGGATTTCCCATGTGAGACCCCATCAAATGAGTTTCACTATTGGCAGCTCTGTATGGCCTGAATCATGAATCTTGCTGCTATCTTTGATCGGACTTTACTGACTTTAACGTTATTCATGTTATCCTCTTTATCATGTACCTGTAACACTGTGGACGGCTCGATTGTAATCATGTATTGTCTTTCCGCTGACTGGTTAGCACGCAACAAAAGCTTTGCACTGTATCTCAATAGACAATAGACAATAGGTGCAGGAGTAGGCCATGCGGCCCTTGGAGCCAGCACTGTCATTCAATGTGACCATGCCTGATCATCCTTCTAAACTCCAGGGTATACAAGCCCAGCCGCTCCATTCCATCAGCATATGAAGGTCCCGCCATCCTGGGAATTAACCTTGTAAATCTACGCTGCACTCCCTCAATAGCAAGAATGTCCTTCCTCAAATTTGGAGACCAAAACTGCACACAGGTGTGGTCTCACTAGGGCCCTGTCCAACTGCAGAAGGACCTCTTTGCTCCTATACTCAACTCCTCTTGTTATAAAGGCCGACATGCCATTCGCTTTCTTCACTGCCTGCTGTGCCTGCATGCTTCCTTTCATTGACTGATGAACAAGGACCCCCAGATCCCGTTGTACTCTTGGTACACGTGACAATAAATAAAGTAAACTAAACCAAGTTTGAAGGTAAATTTTATTAACACAGAGAGTGGTGGGTGAATGGAACGCATTGCCAGGGGTGGTGGTAGAGGCAGGAACAATGGTGGCGTTTAAGAGGCTTTTAGATAGGCGCATGAAAGTACAGGGAATAGAGGGACATGGATCATATACAGGCAGATGAGAACAGTTTAACTTGGCATCATGTTTGGCACAAACATTGTGGGCCGAAGGGCTGAACTATTCGACTGAAGAAGGGTCTCGACCCGAAACGTCACCAATTCCTTCTCTCCAGGACTGTCAGGACTGTCTTATGAAGAAAGACTGGATAGACTCGGCTTGTACTCTCTAGAATTTAGGAGATTGAGAGGGGATCTTATAGAAACTTACAAAATTCTTAAGGGGTTGGACAGGCTAGATGCAGGAAGATTGTTCCCGATGTTAGGGAAGTCCAGGACAAGGGGTCACAGCTTAAGAATAAGGGGGAAATCCTTTAAAACCGAGATGAGAAGAACTTTTTTCACACAGAGAGTAGTTGAGGCCAGTTCATTGGCTATATTTAAGAGGGAGTTAGATGTGGCCCTTGTGGCTAAGTGGATCAGGGGGTATGGAGAGAAGGCAGGTACGGGATACTGAGTTGGATGATCAGCCATGATCATATTGAATGGCGGTGCAGGCTCGAAGGGCCGAATGGCCTACTCCTGCACCTAATTTCTATGTCTATGTTTCCAGAGACGCTGTCTCTGTCCCGCTGAGTTACTCCAGCTTCTTGAGTCTTATCTTCCGTACTGTTCGACGTTCCGTATCCCAGGGAACAGAAATCTATCAGAGGTGTTCACGTGAACAGGCATCCATTTTAACAATCTCCTCTGTGAGGGAGAGAACTGCAGATGCTGGTTTAAATGGAAGGTAGACTCAAAATGCTGGAGTAACTCAGCGGGACAGGCAGCATCTCTGGGGAGAAGTAATGGGTGATGTTTCAGGGTCGAGACCCTTCTTCGGACTCTGACTCTCTCTGAAGAAGGGTCTCGACCCGAAACGTCGCCCATTCCTTCTCCCCAGAGATGCTGCCTGTCCCGCTAATTACCTCCTCTCTTTGACTCTCTGGGTTTCTTCAATTTTTGATCGTGAAAGTAGCAGATCAGGAAACATTTTGTGGCCAATTTCATAGCTTTGCCAATCTTGAACTGCGAGTTATTTCACCAGATTGAGTGCCAAGAGCTTATTGACACCAGCAGCAATCAATATCAAGCTTGCTTTGATTGGAAGTATTTGGATTCAGTCTCTTTGCCATCGACAAACGCGCTCCTAATTGAGCGCCATCAGACCATGTCCACGTAACAATTAGATCAGGTGAGGGTAACAAGTCTCTCTTTCCTTCCCGTGCATCTGCAAGCTTGGTGCTTTGAGGGAAGGTGTTGCAGTGGGCTCCTGAACATTGGCACCTGACAGAGATTTATCGCAAATCCTTCTCTCCCAAATGAAGTAACGAAACACAATGTAAAATGGCTGTTATAACGGCACGGTGACGCAGCGGTAGAGTTGCTGCCTTACAGCGCCACAGACCCATATTCGATCCTGACCACGGGCGCTGCCTGCACAGAGTTTGCACGTTCTCCCCGTGACCCGTTTGGGTTTTGCCTGACCCTAGCTGCTACGGTCAGGCTAACGCCTCCGTTGCCATGCTGTGAGAACGGAGAGGTTGTGAAGGAGTTTCTTCCCAGAGGCCATGAGGACTGTAAACTCCTATCTCACCAGGGACTAACTTTACTGTACCATTCTACGTTTTTTTTAGAATTGCTGGGGTTTTTTTTTTCCCTTTTTCCTTCTTCCCACAATATGTAATATGTAAAAGAATATGTGATTCTGTTCCATTCTGTTTGTAGTTTGTTTGTATGTTGTTTTCTTTTTGCACAAAGTCCGCGAGCATTGCCACTCGCACATCTCGTATGTGTACGTGACGAATAAACTTGACTTGACTTCTCCGGGCGATCCGGTTTCCTCCCAAACTCCAAAGACATTCAGGTTTGTGGGTCTTCTTCTTCTCGAGTCCACACACAAGATTAGAAGTTGTTCAGCCAGAGTTGACCACACGTCTCGGCATCTGCATACAATGGCGTCTTGTGCTTGTTGTACATGGTGGTGGAAAGATTGGTGGAAGCAGGGCCGCGACGCGAACGCTCTTTCCTTGACCCCGGGTTTGTAGGTTAATTGGATTGGTAAAATTGTAAATTGTCCCTCGTGTGTGTGTGTGTGTGTGTGTGTGTGTGCAGGATAGTGTTAATGTGCGGGGATCGCTGGTCGGCGCGGACTCGGTGTGCCGAAGGGCTTGTTTCCGCGCTGTATCTCTGAACCGAACTCGACTAAACCTATTTTTTTGCGCTTGGTTTTCAAAGGCTTCATTGTGCAGGACATTCACATTACCAAACGAGGAATGCAATAGCAAATTTTGGCAGGAATCTAAGGACCCAGAGTGTTTGGAAATGCCTTGCCTGTTAGAATGCATGGCACGACATTTTAAGGTCACTTCTAAAATCCTACAGATGAGATTTTTTGTGCTTTGAAATGCAAAAGCAGCGTCTCTGTTATAAAATGGAAAATATAGCAAACGCCCAACGTATTAGCAGAGCGGAGATGAAAGCAAGCATACACTTTTTCACATCCCAATCCCTTGGCAACTATTCTCCTGCCTAGGCTGGGATGATGCGGCCAGAATATTTGCAACACTCTGGTTTGTTAATAACACCTAGAACAGCACAGGAACGGGCCCTTCGGCCCACAATGTTTGTGCTGAACGTGATGCCAAGTAAAACTGATCTCATCTGCCTGTAGTCATAGAATGACACAGCATGGAAACAGGCCCGTCGGCCCAACTTGCCCACATGTCCCAGCTACACTAGTCCCACCTGCCTGCCTTTGGTCCACATCCCTCCAAACCTGTCCTATCCATGTGCATTAACTGGTTCTTAAATGTTGGGATAGTCCCAGCCTCAACTACCTCCTCTGGCAGCTTGTTCCATACCCCCACCACCCTTTGTGTGAAAAAGATATCCCTCAGATTGATCCATTGATCCAGAGAAACATAGAAAAATAGATGCAGGAGTAGGCCATTCGGCCCTTCGAGCCAGCACCGCCATTCAATATGATCATGGCTGATCATCCAAAATCAGTACCCCGTTCCTGCTTTTTCCCATATCCCTTGATTCCTTTAACCCTAAGAGCTAAATCTAACTCTCTCTTGAAAACATCCAGTGAATTGGCCTCCACTGCCTTCTGTGGCAGACAATTCCACAGACTCACAACTCTCTGTGAGAAAAAGTGTTTCCTCGTCTCCGTTCTAAATGGCCTACCCCTTATTCGTAAACTGTGGCCCCTGGTTCTGGACTCCCCCTACATCGGCAACATGTTTCCTGCCTCTAGGGTGTCCAAGCCCTTAATAATCGTGTTTGCTTCAAAAAAAAAATCCCTCTCATCCTTCTAAACTCCAGAGTAAACAAGCCCACCCTCTCTGTGCCTCTCATATGTTTGGGGTGTGTGGGTCTATACGTTCCAAGGGGAGATTTCAATGAAGGCAGGCTGGATCTAATGAGGCGGTTTAGCCCGAGAAGCTTCAACCTCACGAGGGAAGAACCACAGAGAGTTTTCTGCTTGCAGTGATTTCTCAGCAACATGCAATTACCTTTATCCGTGTGAGCGTCAACAGACTGAGGCCACGAGACTCCACTGGCTACAGAAATGTCATCCGGACAAACGCATTGCAGATAATTGGCCAAAAAAATAATAATTTGGACAAATGTCATTTTGTGACATGTCATCACATTCTGCAGGCTGATTGAAGCAGATGCAGCCAAGATTTCCAACTAACTTGGAAAGCAAAGACCAGAGCCTGGGTCTAAATGGTGGCTCTTTCAAAAGAACTGTCACAGCATGAATGGTCTTTCATACTCTGATGATTTTTTTAATCCATCTTGCTGATGCCTGCAAATGGCTGTCATGTTTACTAGTGGTCACCATTTTACAAAATCGTTTCAACGTACATGAAAGATCTGAAATGTTTTGTAAACACTTGTGTATTAACGTTTATTTAGTTTAGAGACACGGTGCGAAAACAGGCCCTTTGGCCCACCGAGTCCACGCCGACCAGCGATCCCTGCACACTAAAGGGCCTGTCCCACTTGGGCGTCATTTGCGCGTCATTTACGTGACATCATGTAATGCATAGTGCACGTTACGCGCGCGCGGTGCGTGTTGACGTAGGCGCGGCGCCCCAGGATTTTGAAATGTACAAAATCTTCGCACGCCATCCGCGTGACGTGCAAATGACGCCCAAGTGAGACAGGCCCTTAACACTTCCCTGCACACACACTAGGGACTATTTACAACAACATTTACAACAAGACAATGAACCTACAAACCTGAACGTCTTTGGAGTTTGGGAGGAAACCGGAGATCTCGGCGAAAACCCACGCAGGTCACGGGGAGAAACGTACAAACTCCGCAAAGACAGCACCCGTGGTCAGGATCGAACCGGGGTCTCTGGCGCTGTGAGGCAGCAACTCTACCGCTGCTCCACCGTAACTAGTGTCCGATTCAAAGAGATTTATGACCGGTGACTGATTAGTTGTCAAGCTCATGATGACTGAAATGTAGCCTTCTGGACTTCCAGACACAAGGAACTGCAGATGCAGGAATCAGGAGCACAACACAAAGTGCTAGTGGAACTCAGCAGGTCAGACAGCATCTGTGGAGGGAATGGCTCGGCGACATTTTGCGTTGAGATCCTCCTTCAAACTGGACATCTTCTATCGAGTCTTGGTTCCTTTGACAGCTCTTGGCTTATGTTTGGGCATTTGCCATTGTATTTAGTGTTGCGTTCATCATTTCTGGAGTACACTGACTGTAGGCTTCATGTGGGCAAGGGATCTCATTGCGGCCTAGTGTATCTGACAATAGTTTAGTTTAAGATGGACACAAGTTGCTGGAGTAACTCAACGGGACAGGCAGCATCTCTAGAGGGAAGGAATGAGTGACAGATGGACAAAACAGCTGGAGGCCGCAACTCCCATGTTGTTGTCAGGTTCAGACATTATCCCTCTTCAAGTTGGTCGAATGTTAGACGGCATGAATGTGCTCATTTCACCTCAGATAGTTGATTATTTTATCTGCTGAGTTACACAGCTGATCACTGGCTTGAGAAATAGCAAGCACAGGAAACTATGAGTAGAGTGATTGGCCGTAAGATCACAAGGCTGTAAGATGTTGGAGCAGAATTGGGCCATTCAGCCCATCAAGTCTACTCCGCCATTCATTCATGGCTGATCTATCTTTCCCTACTCAACCCCAGTCTCCTGCCTTCTCCCCGCAATCTTTGCTAATCAAGAACTTATTGATCGCCACTTTAAAAATACCTGACGTGTTGGCCTCCATAGCAATTTGTGGCAATGAGTCCCACAGATTCACCACCCTACAGGCCTTTCCAGTGAGGTCAAAAAACAATAAAGGTCAGAATTTGAACTGATATTCCTGGTTTTCATTAACTGTGCTTTAAGTTTTTTTCTGTGTTATTTTAATATTGATTAGTTCACTTTAGTTTAGAGATACAGCGCGGAAACAGGCCCTTCAGCCCACTGAGTCCATACTAACCACACTATCCTACACACCAGGGACAATTATTATATTTACATCAAGCCAATTAACCTACAAACCTGTACGTCTTTGGAGAGTGGGAGGACACCGAAGATCTCAGAGAAAACCCACGCAGGTCACGGGGAGAACGTACAAACTCCGTACAGACAGCACCCGTAGTCAGGATCGAACCGGGGTCTCTGGCGCTGTAGGGCAGCAACTCTACCGCTGTGCCACCATACCTGCCTTGCAGTTAGGCATATCTTGGATTGGTTTCTCTGGAAAGCCAGAGGTTGATAGGAGCCTGATAGCCGTGTGTAAAATTAAAAGAGGCGTACAGTAGATAGGATAGACAGTCAGAACCTTCACCCAATGTTGGAACTATCAAACGCCACGGGTCAGAGCTTTAAGGTGAGGTCGAGGGTCACCAATGAGGTAGATGGTGTATGTCTTGGAGAAGTTGCTGCAGAAGCTACAGAGGGCAAATTGGTTCTTTGCCAAACCCCCTAGATAAATGCACCTGCACACAGCCAGCACATGTCCTCCACGTCCCAAATAAGGTTCTGCAGGCTTTACTGGAACTAATTCCAATGTGCAGATGCACTGTCACATCTAACGCAGGATACAACTGTACTCCAGCATGTCCTACCCAAACTGCCTGCCCATTACTCCCTTATTATGTCACTTGAGAGGAATTACACCCAGAGTCAGCAGACAGGATAGAGATGATTTATAGACTTGCATAGACTGTCAAACACCTATAGCCAAATAACATTTCAAATCAGGCTTCCAGCTGTTGCAATCATCTTTTAATAGCACAGATATTTTATATATAGCACATGAGCCTGTGTGATGCTGTAAACTCCAGACGTGTACAATTAACAATGGTAATGGCTTGGCTTCTCCAAGTACAGAGCTCTGGCATTGATTGGAATGCTGTCACGATCTCTATCTGGAGTTGCTTTGTGCTTTCAGTGGTGTCTGCCAGGATCCAGGAGGAACTATTAACTATGCACTGATAGGGGAGTCAGTCTACCCCACGACAGAAGGGCGAGGAGTTATACAGTTTGATAGCCACAGGGGGAAAAAATCCAATGTCCAGACTGTACGTGATTACGATCTAGTCGTCCACAGTGTATAGATACAGGATAAAGGGAATAACGTTTTGTACAAGATAAAGTCCACCAAAAGATAGTTCAGCTACAATGCAGTAAGTCAGCAGTGTTCTCAAGTTGGTGGGAGGATGGTTCAGTTGCCCGATAACAGCTGGGAAGGAACTGTCCCTGAATCTGGAGGTGTGCGTTCGTTTTCACACTTCTATACCTTTTCTGCCTGCCCGATGGGAGAGGGGAGAAGAGGGAGTGGCCGGGGTGAGCCTGCTCCTTGATTGTGCTGCTGGTTTGTGAAGTGTGGATGGAGTCAATGGAAAGGTGGTGTCTTTCCTTGATGGTCTGGGCTGCGTCCACAATTCTCTGCCATTTTTTGCGATGGAGCTGCAAGATCAAGTGTACAGCACAAGAACAGGCCCTTCGGCCCACAATGTCTGTGCCGAACATCATGCCAGGACCACCTTTATTTACATGCGCATAATCCATATCTCTCCAATCCTTGCATGTCCATGTACCTATCCAAATGTTTCTTTAGTGCCACTATCGTATGTGCCTCAACTATCACTCCTTTTTTTTTTAATTTCAAAATAGACTTTATTCAATTGATAAATATATACAATTCCTCAACCATTCAAACAAACAAACAAAATTCATCCGATATTTTCGGAGACTATACAAATTTTTCCAGTACGATTTTTTTACATTTGTCAAATTTCACCAAACACTCCCCAACCCGTGCCACTCTGTGGCCCCTGTCCAAGTAATAAATATATACAATGTGTACACAGTGGCGAAAATTCCATCTGACATTTTCATTTCCACAAAAATGTCCCCCACTCGTGCCTCAACTATCACTCCGAGCAGCGTGTCCCAGGCACTAGCCACCCTCTGTGTAAAATAAAAGATTTCCTTTAAACTTTGCCCCTCTCACCTTAAAGCTATGCTGGTGCTGGCCAGATACAATTGTGGCATTTAAGAGGCTTTTGGGTAGACACATGGAAATGGGGGGATGCGGAATATGTGCAGGCAGATATGAGTTTGATTTGGCATCAAGACATTGTGGGTTGAAGGGCCTGTGCCTGTGCTATGGTGTTCTATATAACAACAAGGAACTGCAGATGCTGGTTTATATCAAAGATTTCCACAAAGTGCTGAAGTAACTCAGTGGTTCAAAATGGACAGGTGACGTTTCAGGTTGGGACCCTTCATCAGTTTTTTTAGTTTTAGTGACACTTGCGCGGAAACAGGCCCTTCGCCCACCGGGTCCGCCCCGACCTGCAATCCCCGCACATTAACACTACCTGGGACATTTTTTACATTCACCATTCCAATTTATCTACATGCCTGTATGTCTTTGGAGTGTGGGAGGAAACCAAAGGTCTCGGAGAAAACCCGTGCAGGTCACGGGGAAAACGTGCAAACTCTGTGCAGACAGCGCCCGTAGCTGGGATCGAACCCGGGTCTCAAGCGCTGTAAGGCAGCGACTCTATCGCTGCGCCATAATCAGACTGATTGTTGAAGGGGAAGGGAAGGGGGTGGGGATGGTTGTAAGCAAGAAAAGACCAGGGCTGGCAACAGACCTCAGGCAGGGAGATTCCCTGATAGGCCAATTGCTGGCAAGAGGGATCATTCATTGCAATCTGTGGAACTGGTTAATGAACATTTAGTGGAGGAAGGGGAGGAGGGGTGACTATCTTTGGAGCCAATGGGCTATTATTTGGAGAACTCTCATGTGTTGCAATTCTCTACCGCATGGTATAACTTCAGCAGGCATGATGATTTATGCAGCCATAGGTTATTACGCTATGTTTGAGCAAGTTATTGGGGGAGAATGTTTGAGTAATAAATAGAAATTATCTGGAGAAATGAAAGGAGTTTGATTTGTTGCCCATTAGAGCAGGTAGCTGGAGGAGCTGCTGCCTCACAGCGCCGGGTTCCATCCTGACCTCAGGTCTGTGCCGTCTGTGCGGAGTTTGCACGTTCTCCGGAGATGCTGCCTGTCCCCCTGAGTTACTCCAGCATTTTTGTATCTTTGGCACAAACCAGCATCTGCAATTCCTTCCACGTGACCACGTGAGTTTTCTCCGGGCGCTCCGGGTTTCCTCCCACTCCCCAAAGCCGTGCGGGTTTGAGGGCCAATTGGCCTCCGTAAAAATTGGCCCCACTTTGTAAAACTTTCCACACTGTGTAAAGATGTGCAGGTGGTTTCAAAGGTTCTTTATTAGTCACACACACCAATTGGTGTAGTGAAATGTGCATTGCCATTGCAGCACATAAACAAAAGAATACAACATAACAATAATAAAGAGATTTAAACATAAAAAGCATCCCCCCACAATGGTTCCCATTATGAGGGAAGGCACAATGTCCAGTCCCCATCCCCATGTCCACCCATAGTTGGGCCTATTAAGGCCTCCGCAGTCGCCTTTACGGAGGCCCGATGTTCCAGGCCGTTCTCGCCGGGTGATGGTGCTCCAACGTCGGGAGAATCCTCTAAGCAGGTGGTGGATGCGGAAGTGGTATATATGGACTGGCCATCCATCAATGGTTGGGCATGGAGTCGATGGGCCGAAGGGCCTGTTTCCAACCTGAGTCCCTCAAACTACAAATTAAAACTAAATTTATCTCCGGCATTTTGCGTCTGTCTTCGGTGTAAACCAGCATCTGCAGCCCCTTCTTACCCATCTCTCCTGCAACGGGGGCAACCAGAACTGCACGCAATATTCCAAACTTGACATCTTTTTAATTTAATTTCCCAAAGTCTTGGTACTCGGAGCTGGAGAGGTTTCTGCTTCTGCAGCAGAATCTGTGTGTCACGCTGACTGGTTTTGACTGTGGGGCTGGAGGCTATGATTGAAAACTCGGCAGGGCCCACGTACCAGGGAGACCGCTCGCTGCAATCTATTCTGATCAGGCACCTGGTACAGATTTAAACACGGCGATTCGCGCCCACTCAACAAATCTCGATCATTTCCTTTGGTATACTTGGAATGTTGCGTGCAGTTTTGGTTGCCCCCATTGCCGGAAAGATGTGTTGGAAGGAACTGCATTGAAGATTGACACAAAGTGCTGGAGTAACTCAGCGGGCCAGAGAAGGAATGGGTGACGTTTCGAGTTGAGACTCTTCTTCAGACGGAAAGATGTGGAGAGGAGGTTTACCAGGATGCTGTCTGGATTAGAGGGAGAGGACGGATAGACTTGGATTGTTTTCTCTGGAATGTAGGAGGCTGCGGGGAAACTTGACAGAAGTTTGTAAAATGGTGACAGGCATAGATAGGGTAGACAGTCAGAACCCTTTAAACCAAGGTGGAAATGTTCAACACTAGAGGGCGTAGCTATAAGGTGAGAGGGGGGAAAGTTTAATGGAGATGTGTGGGGCATGTTTTTTTACACAGTGAGTGTTGGGAGCCTGGAACGCACTGCCTGGGGGTGGTGGTGGAGGCAGATACCATAGTGGTGTTTAAAAGGCATTTGCAACTAAGAGTTGGTCTTAGCAATGTTCAGCATTGACATTGTGGGCAGAAGGGCCTGTTCATGTGCTGTACTGTTCTATGTTCTATTTCCACTACGCTGAAGCACTTTCTACGGTGGCGCAGCGGTAGAGTCGCTGCCTTACAGCGCTTGCAGCACCTGAGACCCGGGTTCGATCCCGACTACGGGTGCTGTCTGTACGGAGTTTGTACGTTCTCCCCGTGACCTGCGTGAGTTTGCGCCGAGATCTTCGGTATCCTCCCACACTCCAAAGACGTACAACTTGTAGGTTAATTGGCTTGAGGTAAATGTGAAAATTGTCCCTGGTGGGTGTGGGATAGTGTTAGTGTGCGGGGATCGCTGGTCGGCGTGGATCTGGTGAGCCGCAGGGCTAGTTTCGGCGCTGTATCTCCAAACTAAACTAAGCTAAGCTACTTGCCCCTGCTAGTAAACCTAAAGGAAAACTGAAATGTAAAACTGAAAGCGGCAAATATTCAACGGTTTCAAAGGAATTTTCCTGTCACGTATACCAATTAAGGTACAGTGATATTGGAATTTCCATACAGCTATACGGAATAAAAAGCAACAAGACACCCAACTACATAAAAGTTAACATAAACATCCACCACAGTGGATTCCCCACATTCCTCACTGTGATGGAAGGCAATCTTCTTCCCTCTTTATACTCCCGCGGGCGGGGCAGTCGAACCATCTGTCTGGGCGGTCGAAGCTCCCGCGGTCTGGAGCTCCCGAAGTCGGCCTCCAACAAAGCGCCGCCTGTTGGCAACATAGGAAGGAACTGCAGATGCTGGTTTAAATCGAAGATAGACACAAAATGCAGGCGTAACTCACCTTCCTGTTGGTAGTAATTGTTAATAATCGTCTGTATTTAAATGGAGACACAAGGAACTGCAAATGCCGGAATCTTGAGTCTGAAACCCACAATGCTGGCGAAACCCTGTGGGTTAGGCAGAGGAGATCAGTTTCATTAACCCAAGCGACTATTTGCGTGCCAGCCCCAGAAGCAGATCTACAAGCTCGTATTACAATCGCTCCACACACTTAAACGCCATTCCTACAGCAACATTGCGTACTTTGACTATGGTCTTCTTAAACTCCTTTCAGATATGTCCTCATTGTAGATGGATCGGTTGTGATCATGTACTGTTTTTCTGCTGGCTGGTTAGCACGCAACAGAAGCTTTTCACTGTACCTCGTTAAACTGACTTGAACTGAAGTGATTTAACTTGGCATAATGTTCGGCACCAACATGGTGGGCCGAAGGGCCTGTTCCGGTGCTGCATTGTTCTGTGTTCTTTTTAACGTTTTGTTATTGCTGAATCTTGATTGTATTTTCTTTTTCTTTTTTTTTGCCCTGTCACAGGACCACTTCCCAAGAAAAGCCCCAAGTCGGTAAGTTTAATGTGTGGGAAGGAACTGCAGATGCTGCTTCAAACCAAAGATAGGCACAAAATGGTGGAGTAACTCAGCGGGTCAGGCAGCATCTCTGGAGAGAAGGAATGGGTGACGTTTCGGAAAGGATGCCTTTCCCGTGACTTTCAGTCTGAAGAAGGGTCTCGACCCGAAACACCACCCTTTCCTTTTCTCCAGAGATGCTGCCTGACCCATTGAGTTACTCCAGCATTTTGTGTCTATCTATTGGCAGTTACAGAGACGTGCTCTACATGTTACATGATAGAAGGTTTCGGATAGATCAAATGACCCCATTAAACTAATTGGAAATATTTTGAGTTCCAAAATACCAAGAATATAGCAAATATTTGTATCCGTTTGTATCCCTTCGTTATCACCTCGTCCCCAGCCAACAATGGACCATTGTGGGTTCTACCTTTCCTGAGTCATCGATGCTGGCTCTGCTTTGTTCTGTACCTTCCTGTACATCTAGCATCCCCCTCTCTGGTTCTCAGTCTGCTGAAGGGTCTCGACCAGAAGCGTCACCCTTTCCTTCCCTCCCTTCCAGAGATGCTGCCTGTCCCGCTGAGTTACTCCAGCATTTTGTCTAGTTTAATGCTGGCCCAAAGTCTCCCTTTGTCCATTCATGAAGGAGATGCCCTCTGCCTGCCTTTGCTTCACCCTCCCGTTCTCTTCCCTGTACGAATTTCCCCGAGACAGTAGCTGTTTCTCTGCCTCAGAGACAATAACAGGCAGCGGTAGAACTGCTGCCTCACAGCGCCAGAGACCCGGGTTCGATCCTGACTACGGGTGCTGTTTGTACGTTCTGCCCGTGACTGCGTGGGTTTTCTCCGGATGCTCCGGTTTCCTCCCACGCTCCAAAGATCCATAGACATGCAGGTTTGTAGGATAATTGGCTTTGGTAAATCTTAAATTGGCCCTCGTGTATTGATAGGATAGTGCTTGTGTGTGTGATGATCGCTGGTCGAAAACAGGCCCTTCGGCCCACTGAGTCCGCGCCAACCAGCGATTCCTGCAAATGAACACTATCCTACACACTCTTGGAACAACGTTTTTACATTTTATACCAAGCCAATTAACCTGCAAACCTGTACGTCTTTGGTGTTTTTTGTGAACATCCCTTGTTTACTTTACGGTTTAGATTTCACTGCAAAATAAAGAACTGACAATAAATAAATTTGTAAATAAAGGGGCTGTTCCACTGCGGCAACCTAATTGGCGAGTTTAAAAGAGTTTAGGAGAGTTTGAAAAAAGTTATGTTGAAGACCTCCTTCGACTATGTTGAAGACTATCTACAACTATCTTCAACTACCGTCGACTACTTTAGACTACCCTCGATTACCAACGACTAACATGCCAGCCTGCTACGACCTACTTCGACTAAACCTACGAGTCAAACAAATATAGATTTTTTTCCATGGCAACCTTTTTTTTTACTCGTGGGCATTTTTCAGCATGTTGAAAAATATGCCGCGACCTAGCTGAGGCCTCGAGTACGCGGGGACTACTCTCGAGCATGAAGGAGAGTTACAAAGACCTCCTACGACTTCCTGTCGACCATGCTGCGAGTATGAGTCGAGGGCAAACTCGCCAGAACTCGCGGGTTAGGTTGCCGCAGTGGGACAGCCCCCTCCTCAGCCCGCAAGACCATCCTGGAATAGTTAATGAAGGTTGGAAGGCAACACTGGTGAACGTCACTCGAGGGCCACTCCGATGTCAGGTTGCGTTAGATCTGTGAAGGAGAGGCATGGTTGCACTCACCATCAAATTTGAGAGACGTCAGCCTTCATGTGCGTCTTTGTCAGCTTTCGAACAAATTCACCCTTTGGCAGGCTGCATGCGTGTGCTTGCAGTGTCTTCACTCCGAGTGCGCACCGTAATATTTATTCACAGACTACCTAGGGTCCCCTTCGCTGGAAAACAAAAGTCTAGTTTTGTTTCTAGTTTAGAGATGCAGCGCGGAAACAGGCCCAGGCCCGGCCCACCGTTCCCGTGCCGCCCGGCGGTCCTGGCATGCTAACACTACCCAACACACACACACACACTGAGGACAATTTACAATTCTTAACCAAAGGCAATTAGCACGTCTTCGGAGTGTGGGACGAAACCGGAGCACCCGGAGAAAACCCATGCTGGTCCCGGGGAGAACGTACAAACTCCGTACAGGCAGCACTCGTGGTCAGGATCGAACCCGGGTCTCTGGAGCTGTATGGCAGCAACTTTACCGCTGCGCCACCGGTATATAAGCACCCTCATGATTTGCCTCTTGATATATTCCAAGTCCTCTGCTTTTATTTTAACACTGATATAAAGTGTGTCACCTGTTTTCCAGTCGTTAGAAGTATGTGATTGCTTTAATAATCCGGGCTGGCATAGCTTCTTATTTTCATTTCCTCCCTTGGATTTTGATTATTTGTTCATTCTCGCGACGGGCTGCCTTTAAAGCATTGTTCGCCGTGGTAAACAACTTAACTTTGAGAGCCGGCTCTCTGCTCCCTCTCAAAATGGGGAGCATTGTGTATCGATTGCCCGGCTTGGCTGGAAAGCCAGAGTTGACCTTCTGTTCTATTGAATAATCGCAGCAGGCACTGGAAAGGAAAGACAGCCAGAACAGCTCTCACCACAGCGTTTCCAGCCAGCGCAGTACACACACTGCCTCACCCGTACTGGGAGTTCCTCCCCTGCCCGACTACCCAGCCAGCGAGGCCCCGACACTCGACCAGACGGATATCTCCGGACAAAGGAAGCCAGACCCGTTTAAAATCTGGGCCCAGTCTCGAAGCATGTACGAAAGTCGACGTGAGTACCAATCAAAACCTCCCCGACTGCTTTCCCCGTCCTCCTGATTAATTTTACTGTTTGCATGCCTCGTTGTCACCTTCCCCTCAGCCAACAACGTACCATTCTGCATCCCCTCGATGTGTGTGGGAAATAACCGCAGATGGGTTGTGTGGGAAGGAACTGCAGGTGCTGGTTTAAACTGAAGATAGGCACAAAATTACTCCCAGCATTTTAGCCCGCTGCATTTTAGATAGACTCATCTATCCAAGGAACTGCAGATGCTGGTTTACGACGAAGATAGACACAAAGGTCAGGCAGCATCTCCGGAGAGAAGGAGTGGGTGACAAATCTACATTCCCTTGATCATCATCTGCTTTGATCGATTGTTTTCACACCTTACCCTTCCACATATCTCGAGTCTCCCTCGCCCCTGACTCTCAGTCTGAGGAAGGGTCTGGACCCAAAACGTCACCCATTCCTTCCCTCCAGAGATGCCGCCTGTCCCGCTGAGTTACTCCAGCATC
Organism: Leucoraja erinaceus; assembly: GCF_028641065.1. NCBI lineage: Eukaryota > Metazoa > Chordata > Chondrichthyes > Rajiformes > Rajidae > Leucoraja > Leucoraja erinaceus. The sequence goes on along the minus strand of NC_073392.1, from coordinate 6,830,865 downwards.
TTGTGTCCATCTTTGGAACTCCTCACATCTCTTCCTTCATAGCCCACGACTACACTGCCAGAAATCTAACTGTAATAAGTGAAATACTGAGCGGAATGGGGCAATGGGCGATGTTTCAGGTTGAGACCCTTCTTCAGACTGATAGTGGGGTGGGGTGTGGGGGGGAGGGAGAAGAAAGCAGGAAGAGGGGAGTAGCTGGAGAAAGCATGGCAGGTCATCGTTGGACACGGGCAAGGGATGTTCTTTTGATGGGCAGGTGGTTGCAACAAAGCCCAGAGATAAAAACAGAAGGTGTGAGAGAGGATTGAGGAGTTGGTCAGAACTAGTGAAGCCAGAGGGAGCAACGTGGTGGGGGGGGGGGGGGGGGGAATGGGCGGATGGGAAGAAATAGAGGGGAGACAAAGGATGGGGGGGAGGGGGAGGGGGGGATGGGGGGAAAGGGAGTGGTGCGGAGAAAGGCGGGTGGTGTTTGAAGAATTGGTGGATTCAATGATCATACCATTGGATTGTAATCTGCCCAAGTAGAACATGAGGTGAGTTTGGCAAGTGTTTATGAGTTCATAAATGCATACGTTATAGGAGCAGAATTAAACAAATTCAGCCTAAAGAGGCTTAACTCTGATTGAGATTGGATTTAATGGTCTGTTTTGTGGATTTGTTTTGGGATTGTCGTTGCCATTCCCTCTGATCCCAGATTATATTGAATGGGAATACTCAAAGGCTCATAAATTCATGTGATAGGAGCAGAATTAGGCCATTCAGCCCATTGAGCCTTCAATCACGGCTGTCCTATCTTCTCCTCTCAACCCAATCATCCTGCCTTCCCCTCATAGCCCCTGTCACTAGGGTTGGCAACTGTCCAGTATTAGCCAGGACATCCCGTATTTTGGGCTAAATTGGTTTATCCTGTACTTGACCGCCCTTGTCCCGTATTTGACTGCTACCACTCGAGTCGAGGGGACTGTGTCCGGCCCCGCCTCACCCGTCCCAACGTAGTGCAGCCCGTGGAGTGCAGCAGCAGCGGCGCCTCGCCCGTGGCCCCGTTTGGCGGCAGCCCGGCCAGCTGTCTGACCTTCGGACCTTCGCTTAACGCCGACACACCACCACCGGTCATCGGTTCATGAGTTGGATGGGGAGACGGACTTTGCACGCCTGGGCCAAAACTCCTCAGCTGGCCCGCCCGCTGGGCTTTGTGTGCAGTCCAGCACCCGGGGCAACTCATCATTCACCCAGCCACGGCCGAGTCAGTCAACGAATTGCCGTCGGGAATTTGTCCCGTATTTTGACCTTTTGTCCCTTATCTGGGAGTGAGAAAGTTGCCGACCCTGCTTGGCACCCGCACCGATTAAGTTTAGCTTCTCTGGAAGAAGTTTCTAATCGTGGCCCCCTACAGTTGGATTAGTTGTAAATGGTGAAAAGCACAGGCTCGTCTTCCTTTCATTCTGATGCTCTGACCTCTGGTCCTAGACTCTCCCGCTATTGTAAACATCCTCTCTGCATCCACCCTATCCAGGAATTTAGTCCGTGCGACCATTGCCACGATTTGCCACGAGGCTGTTGTGATATATTGTGATACGATCGAACCACAGACTGAGATACTGGCCGAAAATCAATTGGAGATGGCCATACCAATTCAAACAATGGGACCATCTAATTTAACATTGCCATTTGCTGAGCACCTTTTCCAGCTGGTAAACTATCAGGCATCGTACAAGACACTCTCTCTGCCCATTGGACTTTACTGGCTTTGCCTTACTTTAAATGTTATTCCCTTATCATGTATCTGTACACTGCGAATGGCTCGATTGTAAACATGTTTTGTCTTTCCGCTGACTGGTCAGCAGGCAACAAAAAGCTTTTTACACTGTACCGCTGTACACGTGACAATAAACTAAACTGAACTGAAACTGTTGTTAATAGAGACAAAGACTCTTAGAGCGTGGAAACAGGCCCTTCGGCCCAACTTGCCCACACTGGCCAACATATCGATTCTGCACTAGTCCCACCTGCCTGCAGATGGGACGTGTTGGCCAGTGTGGGCCCATAGTCTGAAGAAGGGTTTCGGCCCGAAACATTGCCTATCTCCTTCGCTCCATAAATGCTGCTGCACCTGCTGAGTTTCTCCAGCATTTCTGTGTTCCTCAGCCTGTTCTCTCCATGTACCTGCCTAAACGTTTCTTAAATGGAAATGTAATTATTAATGGGAAAAAAATGGATTTCTATTTTGCTTTCACGGGTGTATGTTGACTTGAAATTGTTTTTTTTTTCCTCCCCTCCCCCCCTTGCAGTTCCTGATTACCAGGAGCAAGATATTTTCCTCTGGAGAAAGGAAACAGGATTTGGATTTCGGATCCTCGGTGGGAATGAGCCGGGGGAACCTGTGAGTAATTGAAGAAGGTTGGGTGTGAATCCACATTGTACGATACGATATTCAGGCTCCCATACCAGCATTGCAGGAGAAAAAGGATAGGTGACATTTTGAGTCCGGACACTTCCGACCCAAAACGTCACCCATCCTTTCTCTCCAAGTTAGCTGCCTGACCCCCCGCCGAGTTACTCCAGCACTCTGTGTCCACCTTCTCTATGAAGCTGATTTAGTTATGTCAGCCTTACCATTTCAAAATGGCACGGCAATGATTTCATTTAATAAACGGCACACCACATCGTTCAAGATTGTATGATATGCAGGAAAGACACGTGAATTGGTATCAATTTATTCTGGAGAGCCTCACTTTATGGGAGAAGTGATTGTCTCAAACATAACACATTCTCTCCTCCGTGTTAGCTGATAATAAATTAGACGTTCTGCATTTCCTGAAGTGGATCAACACTGCTCTGAATGCCAAGTTAGACGGTGTGCCAACTGCAAAGTTTTTAAAGGCAGGACTCTTTCCTCTGTCTTGGCCTCAGTTGTGCTTTGCATCAAAATCATTCTCTTCCTTGTCTAGAAATTCAAGATGTGATCCAAACTTCACAGGGAGTAGTGAACAGTTCCACTTCCTGTAACTGTCAAAGGGTCTCTTAACAGAGAGCATCTCTTATCCTTTAAGTTCAAGAGTTAAATAACGTTCAATATACTTTTGTTATAAAGTCCGATGGTAAATTGGGTGTCACGGTGGCGCAGCGGTAGAGTTGCTGCCTTACAGCACTTACGGCGCCAGTGACCCATGTTCGATCCCGACTACGGGCGCTGTCTGTACGGAGTTTGTACGTTCTCCCCGTGACCTGCGCGGGTTTTCTCCGAGATCTTCGGTTTCCTCCCACACTCCAAAGACGTGCAGGTTTGTAGGTTAATTGGCTTGGGGTAAATGCGTGTGTATATTGTGTCAACGTGGCGGGATTGCTGGTTGGTGCGGACCCGGTGGGACTGTTTCCGAGCTGTATCTCTAGAACGATTAAACAAAAAACTAAAATTGAAAATCAAAAAGGAGTGGAACCAAAGCCTGAGACAAAGGATTTAAGAAGGGTTTCGGCCCGAAACGTTGCCTATTTCCTTTGCTCCATAGATGCTGCTGCACCCGCTGAGTTTCTCCAGCACTTTTGTCTAACTGAGACAAAGGTCCGTCCAGCAACTGCATGACCACAATGGTAAGCGGTTGTGTCCCACCACAATGCAGAAAACTGCCCTTTGGCATGAGGAAAGGTACAGGAGTAATTCACAAGATGTTGCTGGGGATTTATAGTTCTAAGGAGAGGTTGGTTCAATATCATTACTTCTCATTGGGACAAAGCAGTATGAAGGGAGATTTAATTGAAGTGTTTTAACATTGTGAGAGACATGGATGGGGTAATATAGTCTTTTGCAAGTTGGTTAGTAACCAGGGAGATAGAATTAGGTTAATTGGTAGAAGGTTTATGGGAGAATGAGAAAAAAGATCATTTCACTCAAAAAGTGAGATGAATGAAGGTTTATGAGCCTGTCCCACCGGCGATTTTTTTCGACGACTGCCAGAGACTGGACCCCCCCCCACGACAATGTCTACGACAACATCTACAACAACCTACCTCCTAGACTACGCCAAGCTATGGTAAGCTACCATCAACCGGCGACCCACCTCGACCACCTTTGTCCAAGCTACAACAGTAAGACGATTCAGTCAACAAGGCTGACGTAGGTAGTCGCCAATGGAATTCACCAAAGTCGGTAATGGCGGCAACCTACGTTGTCCTGGCGACAGCGCTTACGTCAGGCTACGATCGTTGGCGCCAAGTCCACGGGCGCCGACTGTCGGCGAAAAGTTTTGAACATTTCAAAATCCAGCGCCGACCAGAAAAAAGGGGTGACTCTTTGGGCGACTGAGGAGACCATATGGGCGACACCCTGGCGACCATGTGGCAACAGCTTAGTCGCCTGCAGACGTCTTAAAAATCGCCCAAGTGGGACAGGGGCATTAGTGTTTAGAGATACAGCGTGGAAACGGGTCCTTTGGCCCACCGAGTCCATGCCGAACATCGATCCCCAGTGCACTAGTTCCATGCTATTCCACTCTACCCGCTCAATGTAATTTACAGAAGCCAATTAACCTCCAAACCCAATGTAATAAAAAGGAACTGCAGACGCTAGTTTGTACCAAAAATGGACATAAATGCTGGAGTAACTTGGCAGGTCAGGCAACATCTCTGGGGAAAATGGATATGTGGCCATCAGTCTGAAGGGTCCCGACTTGAAACGTCACCTATTTATTTTCTACAGAGATGCGGGCCCAACCCGCTGAGTTACTCCAGCATTTTGTATCTACCTATTAACCTGTACGTCTGTAGAATGTGGGAGGAAACCGGAACAGCCAGAGGAAAGTCGTACAGTCACAGGGAGAACGTATAATCTCTGTACAGACAGCACCCGTTGTCAGGATCGAACCCGGGTCTCTGGCGCTGTGAGGCAGCAAATTCTACCACTGCGCCACCTTGCCACCTTGGGAATCTGAAATGTACGAAGAGGATATTGGGGGCAAGAATTCTGCGCAATTGGAAAAGGTTCAGAAGATCATAGTTGATAAGGAGCAGAGTTAGGCCATTCGGGGGTTATGGGGAGAAGGCTGGAGAATGGGGTTAAGAGTGAGAGATAGATCAGCCAAGTTCTTCTTGCGTAAGACGTGCGCAGCCTAAAGTTGTCGGTGAACTTGTTCTATTTGATCTATTTGTTTGTGCACGGTGGGTTAATTGCATTCGTCGAAACATGGCACACCACGTGAATGTTGCAATCGCCATGGTCAAATGACGGGGGTAGACATGATGGGCCGAATGGCCTAATTCTGCTCTTACCAAATATGAACTTATGAAAATATTTTCCATATCAATCTAAATTCTATTTTTTCTTCACATGTTTAAAACTGTACAACATTCCGGTTTGAAGATCATTTGCAACAGTTGAATGACGATTCCTGTTTGTCGTCAGCCTTTGATGTAACAAATTCTCCACCATGCGTCTGTTATTTCGTTCTAATCCCTGTGAGAGTTTTAAAGGGCTCATTTGCACATCGCAGTGGTGTAAACAAGCAGATTATGATTATGTAGTGTCTTGTCACTGTGGCTCAACTGCAAAAATATGCCTATGTTGGTAATTTTGATGATTTATGCTCTCAAAAAATGCGATTGGATGCCAAAAGAACTCACACTGACACGATTCCCCATTTATGCCTTTGAATTTAGACAAAATGCAAAGAATCATTCAAGGTAATCTCCCTTTCCTGCAGGATTCACATTTTTTATTTTTGTTTACTCTGGTAAAAGCTAATTGCTAATCGAGATACGCGGTAAAACAAAAGGCAGGATTTGCACCGGTTTTGTGCCGATAGCAATTGACGCCACTGGGCCTGTACTCGCTGGAGTTTAGAAGAATGACGGGGGGGGCCTCAGTGAAAGGTACAGAATTAGTGAAAGGCTTGGATGTTTACACTATGGGAGCGTCTACGAATAGAGGTCACAGCCTCAGAATTAAAGGACGTTCTTTTAGGAAGGAGATGAGGACGAATTTCTTTAGTCAGAGGGTGGTGAATCTGTGGAATTCTTTGCCACAGATACTGAGGAGGCCAAGTCAGAGGATATATTTATGGCAGAGGTAGATAGATTCTTGATTAGTACGGGTGTCAGAGAATATGGGGAGAAGGCAGGGGAATTGGAGTTAGGAGGGAGAGATGGATCAGCCACGATGGAATGGCGGAGTTGTCTTGATGGGCCGAATGGACTAATTCTGCTCCTATCACTTATGACTTTATGAACAGACTCGAATACACTGAAGTCTGGTATCTCTATATGGCTCTAGGTTTGGACACGCTAGAGGCAGGAAACATGTTCCCGATGTTGGGGGAGTCCAGAACCAGGGGCCACAGTTTAAGAATAAGGAGTAAGCCGTTTAGAACGGAGACGAGGAAACACTTTTTCTCACAGAGAGTTGTGAGTGTGTGGAATTCTCTGCCTCAGAGGGCGGTGGAGGCCGGTTCTCTGATACTTTCAAGAGAGAACTAGATAGGGCTCTTAAAGATAGTGGAGTCAGGGGATATGGGGAGAAGGCAGGAACGAGGTACTGATTGAGAGTGATCAGCCATGATCACATTGAATGGTGGTGCTGTCTCGAAGGGCCGAATGGCCTCCTCCTGCACCTATTGTCTATTGCCTATTGTATATAGGATATAATTTCTTGCGTCTCACAATATCCTCAATATAAAATTCAAACATCGGTAAACGGTCTGGTGTCTGAAGTGCACTGCACTTCACTTTATTTAAACCCTGGCCCATTTAAGTGTGCGAAATGAAGAGTGGCGAGTGTAGATGGGTCACCGTGGGCAAGTTGGGCTGAAGGGCCTGATTCCATGGTGTATGACTGGGGCTTTGAATCAAGGTTGGATCGCACTTATTGACACCGTGTCTCTGCTCCCTTTCGGCACAGATCTACATTGGCCACATCGTCCCCATGGCGGCGGCTGATGCCGACGGCCGGCTGCGGACCGGAGACGAGCTGATCTGCGTGGACGGCACGGCGGTGGTCGGGAAGTCCCACCAACTGGTGGTGCAGTTAATGCAACAAGCTGCCAAACAGGGCCACGTCAACCTCACTGTCAGGCGCAAAGTGATCTACGCAGGTCAGTGTCTCTCAGTCAGCCACAAAATACATTGCTCCATCCTGGACGACAGATGGCGCAATGGGCTAAGTGTTCGGCTGGCGACCGGAAGGTAGCCGGTTCGAATCCCGCTTGGAGTGCATACTGTCGTTGTGTCCTTGGGGCAAGACACTACACCCACCTTTGCCTGTGTGTGAATGTAATGTAATTATGTGAAGCACTTTGGGGTCAATGCAAGTTGACTGAAAATGTGCTATATAAATAAGATTATTATTATTATTATTATTATTATCCTTGCACAAAACTCATTGCTCCTGGAATGTAGAGATAGATGTTTAAGAAAGGTTAAACCAGTTAGGTCTTTATTCTTTGGAGCACAGAAGGTTAAGGGGGGACCTGATAGAGGTGTTTAAAATGATGAGAGGGATAGACAGAGTTGACATGGATAAGCTTTTCCCATTGAGAGTAGGGAAGATTCAAACAAGAGGACATGACTTGAGAATTAAGGGACAGAAGTTTAGGGGTAATACGAGGGGGAACGTCTTTACTCAGAGAGTGGTAGCTGTGTGGAATGAGCTTCCAGTGGAAGTGGTGGAGGCAGGTTCGATTTTATAATTTAAAAATAAATTGGATAGGTATATGGGCGGGAAAGGAATGGAGGGTTATGGTCTGAGTGCAGGTAGATGGGACTAGGGGAAAATAAGTGTTCGGCATGGACTTGAAGGGCCGAGATGGCCTGTTTCCGTGCTGTAATTGTTATATGGTTATATAAAGAACTGCAGATGCTGGAAAAATCGAAGGTGGACGAAAACGCTGGAGAAACTCAGCGGGTGAGGCAGCATCAATGGAGCGAAGGAATAGGTGACGTTTCGGGTCTCCACCCGAAACGTCACCTATTCCTTCGCTCCATAGATGCTGCCTCGCCCGCTGAGTTTCTCCAGCATTTTTGTCCACCCTAGAATGTAGAGATGATCTTCGGACCAGTTGCCAGGAGATTACTTCACATTGAGGTATTCAATTAGATCCGTTTAGTTCACAGATACAGCGGGGAAACAGGGCCTTCGCCCCACCGTGTCCGCGCCGGCCAGCGATCCTCGCACACTAACACCATCCCACGCACACTAGGGACAGTTTACAATCTTTAACAAAACCGACTAACCTACCAACCTGTGGGGTGTGGGAGGAAACCGGAGCACCCAGAGAAAACCCACGCAGGTCATGGGGAGAATGTACAAACTCCGTACAGACAGCACCAGTGGTCAGGATCGAACCCGGGTCTCTAGCGCTTTAAGGCAGCGACTCTACTGCTGTGTCACCGTGCCACCCTGTAAATGTATAAACATATTCCACTAATTTATGCATGCCCCCATCCACTTTCTTCGTGTCTATATCATTATTCACAAATTTTGCAACATTTTTAGAATCTGCTGACTAGCTATCATTAATAACCCTGAGAGGTTTTATTTCTCCCCCGATCTCTGCATTTGGATAACCGTTTCCAGCAAAGCTAGAACGTAGAAACATGCGCTTCGCACACCACCGCTTCCGTGCCGACCAGCGATCCCCGCACACGAACACTATCCGACCCACACTAGGGATGATTTATAGACTCAAATCATAGGTATTAACCTACAAACCTGTACGCCTTTGGAGTTTGGGAGGAAACCGGAGAACCCGGAGAAAGTCCACGCGGTCACGGGGAGAAGGTGCAAACTCCACATAGACAGCACTCGTAGTCAGGATTATACCCGGGTCTCTGGCGCTGTAAGGCAGCAACTCTACCTCTGTGCCACTGTGCGTCTAAAATAGCAGCCGAGATGTGATTCGGTCTGAAGAAGGATCGCGACCCAAAAAGTCAATAGACAATAGACAATAGGTGCAGGAGTAGGCCATTTGGCCCTTTGAGCCAGCATCGCCATTCATTGTGATCATGGCTGATCATCCCCAATCAGTACCCACCTTTCCATGTCCTCCAGAGATGCTCCAGAGATGCTGCTTTGCCCGCCGAGTTATCCCAGCACTCTGTGTGTCCATTCCCAGTTGTGTGTCGACAACAATTTATCTTCTGCTCTTTCCGCAGCGCCGGGAGCGAAGGCCGAGACGGAAGTGTCTGCCTCGCCGGTCTCGTCTCACCACAGCAGCAACCAGGCGGTGGTGTCGCTAGTCGAGGAGAAGCGCACGCCGCTGGGCAGCCAGAACTCCCTCAACACCGTCAGCTCGGGGAGCGGCAGTGCCGGCGGCGGAGGGACGGGCGGTGGCGGCAGTGGCGGCAACAGCGCCAGCACCGGGCCGAGCCTGCACCCCTACGACGTGGAGATACGGCGCGGAGAGAGCGAAGGCTTCGGCTTCGTCATCGTCTCGTCCGTAAGTCGACCAGAGGCCGGCACTACCTTCGGTAAGCTCCGTCTGAAAGCGCATCACACCACGCCAAAACAATCGAGTTTAAACAGATATCAAGAGTGGCGGTTAGTGCCATTATTAAGGGATTGGACAGGCCGGATCAGGGTTCGGCAACCTCCGGCCCCCGGGCCGAATCTGGCCCTTAACCCGAAATCATCCGGCCAGCAGGCGTATTTTTCCCCTCAATCATCCGGCCCGCAGACTTCCGTCATCTCCGGTACCTGGAATGTTTAAGAAGGAACTGCACATTCTGGAAAAATCGATGGTAGAAAAAAACGTTGGAGTGCGTTTCTCCAGCATTTTTTTCTACCTCTGGTACCCGGAAGGTGATTTGGCTGTGCCGCATCCTGCGCAAAGCCGCCAGCATGGCCTCGCACCTTCTGGGTCTCGCCTTCACTGTGGGGATCGGGGTTGTCAGTGGGCTGGGGACGAGTGAGTATGATATTTGAGCTCAGTGCTCCGGGTGGCATCCTCGAAGGGACGCGATCTATGTGAACACGTAATTTGATGCCTGCCATCCAGGGCGGGATGGGGGTGGGATCCATGATATATGTGGCCCGCCATCCGCTCACAGACATGCGTCCCAGCCCCGACGCAGAACAAGGTTGCCGATCCCTGGGCTAGATGCAGGGAAAAAATGTTCCCCGATGCTGGGGGAGTCCAGAACCAGGGGTCACAGTTTAAGAATAAGAAGTAGGCCGTTTAGGACTGAGATGAGGAGAAACTCTTTCACCCAGAGACTTGTGAATCTGTGGAATTCTCTGCCACAGGCCAATTCACTGGATGTTTTCATGAGAGAGTTGGATATAGCTCTTAGGGCTAACGGAAACAAGGGATATGGGGAAAAAGCAGGAACAGGGTACTGATTCAGGATGATCAGCCATGATCATATTGAATGGCGGTGCTGGCTCAAAGGGCCGAATGGCCTACATCCTGACCTATTATCTATGTTTCTATCTTATCCCATTGGAAACCCAATGATTTTCTTACAGATTTGACATATACAACAAATTATCAGTTATTTTTAATCAACCAGGTCAATACAGTGCAAATTAAAAGTACATAGAGAAACCACAGTCTGTAGTGAAGGTAGACACAAAATGCTGGAGCCACTCAGCGGGACAGGCAGCATCTCTGGAGAGAAGGAATGGGTGACGTTAGGATTGTGCAAGGCAGTTCAAGAACCTGATAGTTGATGGGAAGAAGCTGTTCTTGAACCTGAAGGTAACAGTTCTCAGGCTCCTGTACCGTCTTCCTGATGGTAGCAAGGGAGAAGGGAGCGTGGCCAATGTCGAGTGTGTCTTTGAAGATCTCAGCTGCCTTCCTGAGACAGTGCTTCGTGTAGATCACTTCGATGGTGGGGAGGTTATTGAAACATATAGGATTGTTAAGGGCTTGGACACGCTAGAGGCAGGAAACATGTTCCTGATGTTGGGGGAGTCCAGAACCAGGGGCCACAGTTTAAGAATGAGGAGTAAGCCATTTAGAACGGAGATGAGGAAACACTTTTTCTCACAGAGAGTGATGAGTCTGTGGAATTCTCTGCCTCAGAGGGCGGTGGAGGCAGGTTCTCTGGATGCTTTCAAGAGAGAGCTAGATAGGGCTCTTAAAGATAGCGGAGTCAGGGGATGTGGGAAGAAGGCAGGAACGTGGTACTCAAATCAGCCACGATCACATTGAATGCCGGTGCTGGCTCGAAGGGTCTACTCCTGCACCTATTGTCTATTGTCTATTGTCAGTATCTGTGATAGTGGATGGTCAGTATCCGTGATAGTCCGGGACGATGTCCACCATTCTCTACAGCCTCTGTCTTTCTGGAGTGTTTGGATTTGCAAACTAGGCTGCGATGTAACCAGGCAGTGTACCCTTCACCCTATACTTCAGACTTCAGATTTTAGACTTTAGAGATACAGCGTGGAAGTTGGCACCTCAGCCAACCGGGTCCGCGCCGACCAGCGATCCCTGCACATTAACACTATCCTTTATCCACTAGGGACATTTTGTACATTTACCAAGTCAATTAACCTACAAACCTGTACGTCTTTGGAGTGTGGGAGGAAACGGGTGATCTCTGAGAATAAAGCCAAGCAGGTCACGGGGAGAACGTGCAAACTCCATACAGACAGCACCCGTAGTCGCTGCATTCACTGCAAGGCGGCAACTCTACAGCTGCACCACCGTGACGCAAGCGAAGGACAATTTATAGAGGCCAATTCACCTACAAACCCGCACGTCTTTTGAGTGTGGGAGGGAACCGGAGCACCCGGAGAAAACCCGCGTAGTCACGGGGCGAACGTACAAACTCCACACAATCGAGGTCAGGATCGAACTAGGGTCACATGCCGCCAAAAGAGCTACTATTTACACAGTTATCCCCATTCTTCCAGAGGTGTCGTGGGCCTAACTCAAGGAAACACCAGTGAAGGGAGTTGTCCACGATCACCCCAATGATCTACTGGCATCTGCGTGCCTAGATTTTGTTGTCCCATCGTTTAACTGTGGGAAAGCATTTTAGATTCTCGTGTGGTATTGAATTGGGTTTCTTGGTTGAACATTTTATTTGTGAGTTTGTTAACATGTAGATAGCTTAATGCTGAATATGGAGTTAGTTATTGTTAGTTTTAACAGTAACATATCCTGCGTGATCACTTGTGTCTTCAGTCAGAGAGTTATTGGAATGATGCCTGGCAGAGCAATTGTTTAATGGCAGCTACATAATATTTTTTTTAAATCCATCCATAGGCAGGAGTAAAATTCCCTTCGATCAATATGATCATGGCTGATCATCCAAAATATCCCGTACCTGCCTTCTCTCCATACCCTCTGATCCCCTTAGCCACAAGGGCCACATCTAGAAAATAGGTGCAGGATTCACCACTCTCTGGAGGCTATTCGGCCCCCCTTATCCTTAAGCTGTGACCTCTTGTCCTGGACTTCCCCAACATCGGGAACAATCTTCCTGCATCTAGCCTGTCCAACCCCTTAAGAATGTTGTAAGTTTCGATCCCCTCTCAATCTCTCTGAGAGTATAAACCAAGTCTCCCCAAAGACAGTCAATCCCAGGAATCCGTGGTGAACCTTCTCTGCCTCCCTCTATGGGAATAATGTCCTTCCTCAGATTTGGAGACCAAAACTGTACGCAATACTCCAGGTGTGGTCTCACCAAGACCCTGTACAACTGCAGTAGAACCTCCCTGCTCCTATACTCAAATCCTTTTGCTATGAAAGCTAACTACCATAAATCTTTCAATCCAATCCTCTGTGGCTTTTCCTAGGGACCATTTAGATAAATAGTCTGCCCTGTTTTTGCCACAAAATGGATCACATTTATCCACAGGGAATTCCACAAATTCACAACTCTCTGGGTGAAAAAGTTTTTTTTCTCACCTCAGTCTTAACTAGGCCATTTGGAAGAGTGGGCTGAAAGATGGCAGATGGAGTTTAATGCTGATAAGTGCTACATCTTGGCAGGACAAATCAAAATAGAACGTACATGGTAAATGGTAGTGAGTTGAGGAATGCAGTTGAACAGAGGGATCTAGGAATAACTGTGCACAGTTCCCTGAAGGTAGAATCTCATGTAGATAGGGTGGTAAAGAAAGCTTTTGGTGTGCTGGCCTTTATAAATCAGAGCATTGAGTATAGAAGTTGGGATGTAATGTTAAAATTGTACAAGGCATTGGTGAGGCCAATTCTGGAGTATGGTGTACAATTTTGGTTGCCTAATTATAGGAAGGATGTCAACAAAATAGAGAGAGTACAGAGGAGATTTACTAGAATGTTGCCTGGGTTTCAGCAACTAAGTTACTGAGAAAGGTTGAACAAGTTAGGTCTTTATTCTTTGGAGCGCAGAAGGTTAAGGGGGGACCTGATAGAGGTCTTTAAAATGATGAGAGGGATAGACAGAGTTGATGTGGACAAGCTTTTCCCATTGAGAGTAGGGAAGATTCAAACAAGAGGACATGACTTGAGAATTAAGGGACAGAAGTTTAGGGGTAACATGAGGGGGAACCTCTTTACTCAGAGAGTGGTAGCTGTGTGGAATGAGCTTCCAGTGGAAGTGGTGGAGGCAGGTTCGATTTTATCATTTAAAAATAAATTGGATAGGTATATGGATGGGAAAGGAATGGAGGGTTATGGTCTGAGTGCAGGTCTGGTGGGACTAGGGGAGAATAAGTGTTCGGCACGGACTAGAAGGGCCGAGATGGCCTGTTTACGTGCTGTAATTGTTATATGGTTAAATGGCCTCCCCTTTATTCTAAGACTGTGACCCCTGGTTCTGGATTCCCCCAACATTGGGAACATTTTTCCTGCATCTAGCTTGTCCAGTCCTTTTATAGTTTTATATGTTTCTATAAGAGACCCCCTCATCCTTCTAAACTCCAGGGAATACAAGCCTAGTCTTTTTAATCTTTCCTCATATGACACTCCCGCCATCCAAGGGATCAATCTCGTGAAACTACTGCCTCAATCACAAGGATGTCCTTCCTCAGATTAGGAGACCAAAACTGTACACAATACTCCAGATGTGATCTCACCAGAACCCTATACAACTGCAGAAGAAGGATTTAATGTTATTTTAATTGTTCTGAAGAATAAATAGTATCTGAAGAGTAACTGGGGATATCTACATTATGTGTGGGTTTATCGTGACACATCATTCCCTAAATCCTGCATGAAACATCTGCTTTCTGCTTCGCCTCTGTTACTTTTGTGGCTCAACTTAATCGGGCAATGCGTTGGGTGACAATGAGTGTGCTTTGTTTGCTGCTGGTTAAATGTGGCTGATTCATAGCTGGCTTTTTTTTTTTGTTTTTAAGTTCGAGGTCACCTATCCATCAACGCGGTTTACTTGCTGACCACCAGGTTTATTTTCCCCCTCTCTGAGAGTCAAAACCGTAGTGCAGGAACTAACGCCTTGGTTCTGAGTGGGTTTGAGGTCTGCTTGCCTTTCTACAACGAGAAAGCACAGAACATTGGCAAAGTATTACATTTACGCACGGCGACACACGCAAGCACACACTCGCACACGCAAAGTGCAAACGCACAAGGAACTGCAGATGCTGGCTTACAGAAAATGGCACAAAGTGCTGGAGTAACCCGGTGGGTCAGGCAGCGTCTCTGGAGAACACGGATGGGCGACGTTTCATGTAGGGATCCTTCTTCAGAGAGAGAGCTAGATAGGGCTCTTAAAATAGCGGAGTCAGGGGGTATGTGGAGAAGGCAGGAACGGGGTACTGATTGGGGATGATCAGCTATGATCACATTGAATGGCGGTGTTGGCTCGATGGGCCGAATGGCCTACTCCTGCACCTATTGTCTATTGTATATTCAGACTGAAGAGTCTGAAGAAAGGTCCTGACCATAAAAGACCAGTGTAAAGAAAGAATGGAGCGGGTGGGCTTGTACACACTGGAATTTAGAAGGATGAGAGGATATCTTATTGAAATAAGATTATTAAGGGATTGGACAGGCTAGAGGCAGGAAACATGTTCCCGATGTTGGGGGAGTCCAGAACCAGAGGCCACATTTTTAGGCCATTTAGCACAGAGTTGAGGAAAAACTTTTTCACCCAGAGAGTTGTGAATCTGTGGAATTCACTGCCTGAGAAGGCAGTGGAGGCTGATTCTCTGGATGCTTATAATAGAGAGTTAGAGAAAAAGATAGAGCTCTTAAAGATAGTGGAGTCAAGGGATATGGGGAGAATGCAGGAACGGGGTACTGATTGTGGTTCAGCCATGATATCACAGTGAATGGCGGTGCTGGCTCAAAGGGCCGAATGGCCTACTCCTGCAGCTATTGTGTATTGTCTAAGAAGGTTCCCTATCTGTAAAGGAGTCTAGTCTGACACACTATAACCTTTACTAGAGTCTTTAATATAGCACATGGCACACACGTCCCAGTACTGGCTGCATCCAGCCTTCAGGCGTACCAGGACAAAATGGGAGGAGGAGAAGGGAGGAGATCATAGTTATACTGATGTGAGGGGGCGTGTTAATGGTGATGAGGTAGCTACATTATAGGTTGCATGCATAAACCATCTACACTATCCTAAGCCACTTCACCTATCCATGTTCTCCAGAGATGCTGCCTGACCCGTTGACTTATTCCAGCGCCTTATTTGTAAACAAGCATCTGCAGTTCCTTCAGTCTCGGCCCACGACAGTTTTCTGGTGCAGGTTCCCTACAGAACCATTTATGCTCAGGATGGGAGGACATTTTTTGATCAGAGAGAAATAGAAAATGCTGCAAACACTCAGAAGGTCAGGTAATCTGTGGAAGAGGGACAGATTTAATGCTTCAAGCCACTTTATCAGAATGGGCGGCACTGTGGCGCGGAGGTCGACTTGCTGCCTTGCAGCGGCAGAGACCCGGGTTCGATCCTGACCACGGGTGCTGTCTGTACGATGTTGGTAGAGTTGTTACAGCAAGTTCAAGAGTCAAGAGTGTTTTATTGTCATATGTCCCAGATAGAACAATGAAATTCTTACTTGCTGTAGCACAACAGAATATATAATTCAACAAAATAGAGAGAGTACAGAGGAGATTTACTAGAATGTTGCCTGGGCTTCAGCAACTAAGTTACAGAGAAAGGTTGAACAAGTTAGGGCTTTATTCTTTGGAACGCAGAAGATTAAGGGGGGACTTGATAGAGGTTTTTTAAATGATGAGAGGGATAGACAGAGTTGACGTGGACAAGCTTTTCCCACTGAGAGTAGGGAAGATTCAAACAAGGGGACATGACTTGAGAATTAAGGGACTGAAGTTTAGGGGTAACATGAGGGGGAACTTCTTTACTCAGAGAGTGGTAGCTGTGTGGAATGAGCTTCCAGTGAAGGTGGTGGAGGCAGGTTCGTTTTTATCATTTAAAAATAAATTGGATAGTTATATGGATGGGAAGGGAATGGAGGGTTATGGTCTGAGCGCAGGTATATGGGACTAGGGGAGATTATGTGTTCGGCACGGACTAGAAGGGTCGAGATGGCCTGTTTCCGTGCTGTAATTGTTATATGGTTATAATATATGTATATATATACATCATAATAAATAATATAACATAAACAGAAAAAAAAGTTCACCTCCTGAAACTATGATCTGAGTGTTGATTCACGTTCAGGTATTTGTTCGACCGTTAATATCCAAGGAGAATAAATTCATCTGAAGCTCTTTGAACCTTTGACCTTCCGAGGTTATCCGCCAGGCGCCTGTGTTTTGACGTTAGTGCGTGGTTCCCCCTTGTGTTTAGTCTGAACAAATACAAGGCTGTCTGAACATACAGTGTTCATTTCACATTGCAACATTCAAGGGGCCTTCAATGAAAGTGTCGGGCAGCGCGGTGGCGCAGCAGTAGAGTCGCTGCCTCACGGCACCAGAGCCCCGGGTTCGATCCTGACCACGGATGCTGACCGTAAGGAGTTTGGATGTTCTCCCCGTGACCGGTGTGGCTTTTTTCCCCCGGGGACTGTTTCCACCCACACTCCAAAGACGTACAGGTTTTGTAGGTTAATTGGCTTGGCATAAATGTAAATTGTCCCTAGTGTGTGTAAGGGGATTGCTGGTCGGCGCGGGCTCGGTGGGCCAAAGGGTCCGTTTCCGCGCTGTATCGATAAGCTAAAAGTATCCGTTCTATTCAATGAGGTTCCCCTTCGTTTTCTTCTGTACACGAAAATTAGTTAATGGTTATTTAACCAAATGAAGGATCCCAGGATATAGAACTCATATTGGTACAATTCTATTTCCCACTATTCACGGTTTAAAACATCCCATGTTCACTTGCATTCATCATACATTCCTGATTGATTTTGAAATCTGGGATGATCAGCTTTCTGAAGAAGGAGATTTTCACGGAGTTGATGGCTCCTGCAGTCGGGGCCATCTATTTCTGCTGAAATTTGGTGGCAAAGGGGACTGCACAGGTGCCGGAAATCTTGAGTAAAGTGCAGAAGTGCTGGAGTAACTCAACTGGTCCGGCCGGTAGCATCTGTGCGGGGAATGGAAGGACGGGCTGCGTTTCAGGTTGGGACCTGTCCTCCAGAGAAGATCCCGACCTGAAACGTTGCCCTTCCATTCCCTCCACAGATGCTGCCTGACCCGCTGAGTTACTCCAGCACAAGGAACTTGCTTGCCAGACTCTCCCTCTGGTGTGATTAATTCAATTGAGTTATATTATTAATGAAGGCATAAGATTTTGTATTTTATCAATGGAACTTGCAAATTCCCTTCGCAAACACTCTATTTGGCGGTGGGCAGGGTTAAGAAGAATGTTTTAAAATTTGACAATGGGCTGGCTGCCTGTTAGCGAGTGACTGCCATGTTGCAGAAGATGTCCATGCTCAGCTGTGTTGCGTAGAGCTGATAGCCAATGTTTTGATCATCGACAGTGGGATGTGATGCATTCCATCATTAATTTTTGCTTTGTGGCACAGTGAATTAACCCGTGAACCTTCTGTCTCCCTGTCCTCCTTCTCCAAAATGCTTCACCTTTGCCATCTTCCCAATTAAAACTTGTACCAAAAACAAACAAAAAAAAGCAGGCAATGCATGTGTAGCCATGCCTCACAAAATAGGTCGGATCATCGAGGGAAGCCCCGCGGACCGCTGCGGCCAGCTGAAGGTTGGAGACCGCATTCTGGCCGTTAACGGATGCTCCATCACCAACAAGTCCCACTCGGACATCGTCAACCTGATCAAAGAGGCCGGAAACACCGTCACTCTCCGCATCATTCCCGGGGACGGTGAGTGAGGCAACGCTATTCTGTTTATTTCTGTGGATGAACGAATGCTTCATTGTCACATGTGACGAGTCACAACGATACTCTTTGTTACGCAAAGAGTTTAGAAGAACGAGGGGGGGGGGACCTCATTGAAACTTACCGAATAGTGAACGGCTTGGGTCGAGTGGGTGTGGAGAGGATGTTTCAGCTAGTGGGAGACTCTAGGGCTAGAGGTCACAGCCTCAGAATTAAAGGACATTCTTTTAGGATCTTTAGATAATAAGGATTAGGAAGGATATTCCGCTTGGGCAGTCTGCACCCTAGCGGCATAAACATTGAATTCTCCAATTTCCAGTAGCCCTTGCTGTCTCCTCCCCTTCTCAGCTCTCCCTCAGCCTTTGGGCTCCTCCTCTTCCTTTTTCCTTTGCCTATTTCCTTCGCTCCTTTCCAGATGGCTGTGCCACAGGGGGCTGTGGAGGCAAATTCAGTGGATATTTTTAAGGCAGAGATAGATAGATTCTCGATTAGTTCGAGTGTCAGGGGTTATGGGGAAAAGGCAGGAGAATGGGGTTAGGATGGAGAGATGGATCAGCCATGATTGAATGGCGGAGTAGACGATGGGCCGAACGGCCTAATTTTGCTCCTATCACTTATGACCTTATAAATGTGTGTAAGGTAGACACATGTAACTGCAGTTGCTGGTTTACAAAAGAAAAAGACACAAAGTGCTGGAGTAAACTCTTGCACTATACGTTACTCTGTTTATTATGTCTTTGTAAATTGTCCCTAATGTCTGTAGTGTTGTGTTAGTGTGTAGGGGCCATAGTTTAAGAATAACGGGTAAGCCTTTTAGAAGGGAGACGAGGAAACACTTTTTCTCACACAGAGTTGTGAGTCTGTGGAATTCTCTTCCTTAGAGGGCGGTGGAGGCCAGTTCTCTGGACACTTTCAAGAGAGAGCTAGATAGGGCTCTTAAAGATAGCAGAGTCTGGAGATATGGGGAGAAGGCAGGAACGGGGTACTGATTGGTGATGATCAGCCAAGATCACATTGAATGGCGGTGCTGGCTCGAAGGGCCGAATAGCCTACTCCTGCACCTTTTGTCTATTGTCCATTGATCATTGGTCAGTGCGGACTCGGTGGGCCAAAGGACCTGTTTCTGCGTTGTATCTCGAGTGAGGTGCTGCAATTTCTTGTTATGATTTGGTTTTTGCTTTGTGCCAGCATAAAATCTTTGAGAGATTAGCGATCCCGGCAACTGATTTATAACTCCTGCAATTCTCAGTCGTCAGCCGTATGTTGTCACACCTTGTAAAATTTATAGGATGCCCAAGGCTACTGCTTTAAAGTCAATTTAATTTTTGCTGTGTTGGAAGCCAGCATCTTCACTGCTGTTTTTGAATGGGGCAAAGCTGACACTTTCTGATTCACTGCATCTATAGTTCAGGACACAGAGCTTACGGTGACCGAACCATTCAAATACCAGCCCTGCTGGGTAACATTGAGATGTCACTCTATGCAACTTGGGCAGAGTAGATGTGGAGAGGATGTTACCACTGGTGGGAGAGTCCAGGACCAGAGGCTATAACCTCAGAATAAAAGGACATTCCTTTAGAAAGGTGAAGAGAAGGAAATTCTTTAGTCGGAGGGTGGTGAATCTGTGGAATTCATTGCCACAGACGGCTGTGGAGGCCAAGTCAATGGATATTTTTAAGGCAGAGATTGATAGATTTTTGATTAGTAGTTCGGGTGTCAGAGGTTACGGGGAGAAGGCAAGAGAATGGGGTTGAGAGGGAAAGATAGATCAGCCGTGATTGAATCAAGGCAGACATGATGGGCTGAATGGCCTGATTCTGCTTCTGGAGCTCATGAACACATGAACCTTTATTAGTAAAAACATATGAAATTCCAAAAATAATCAGTGTGGGACAAACACAGGTATATGCAGCAGGCATGTGCCACCAAGCAGCCCAATAAAATAGTTTTACATTCGGAATATGTACGATCAGCTGAAATAATATCTTGCGCTGACTGTGTTTAAATGTTATGTCGTTTGTTGCTAGAATCGTCCAACCCATCCTTGCTAACCAATGCGGAAAAGATTGCGACAATCACCACCACTCACGCTCCACAGCAGCAGCAGCAGCAACAGGAAGGACGGTGAGGAAATGTCTTACGTCAACAATTGGGCTTCCGGAGCGCGCCTAACGTTGTACAAATTCCCTGGGGCAATTCAGAGAGGCAAATCAGACAGATCATTTGGAAGTGGGGGGATCAAAAACTCAGCTAGGACCAAGTTGATGATGCACAGACAGAAATGGGTGTTTTCAGTCATGGGCCTTTAGACTTCAGAGATACAGCACGGAAATAGGCCCTTCAGCCACCAGAGTCCGCGCCGACCAGCTTTCACCCCCTTACACTAACACCATCCTACACACAATTTACAATTTTAACAAAGCTAATTAATTGTCAAACCTGTACGTGTTTGGAGTGTGGGGGGAAACCAGAGAACCCGGAGAAACCCCACACAGGTCACGGGGAGAACGTGCAAACTCCTTACAGACAGCAGCACCCGTGGTCAGGATCGAACACGGGTCTCTGGCGCTGTACGGCAGCAACTCCACCGCTGCGCCACCGTCTGAAGGAGTGTTCCAATCCGAAACATCGCCTGCCTTCCCCTTCTCTCCAGGGATGCCACCTGACCCGCTGAGTTACTCCAGCATTTTGTGCCTATCTATGGTCTAAGCCAGCGCCTGCAGTTCCTTCCCCCACACAAAACAATTGTTCAACGTGCTAATTGAGAATGTGTTCAAGAAGGAACTGCAGATGCTGGAAGATCGAAGGTACACAAAATTGCTGGAGAAACTCAGCGGGTGCAGCAGCATCTATGGAGCGAAGGAAATAGGCGACGTTTCGGGACGAAACGTCGCCTATTTCCTTCGCTCCATAGATGCTGCTGCACCCGCTGAGTTTCTCCAGCAATTTTGTGTACCTGCTAATTGAGAATCACTTGATTTTCCATTATTTTGTGAGACTATTGTCCTTGCTTTGATTTCAATGAAAACAGAGATGCCCTGTGTAATTGAATGTCTTACTGTAAGAATGAAACCTCACGCATGTCCTCGTTTTTGATTCTGTTTGAAGGAATAATACAAAACCAAAGCCAGATGTATCATACGAATATAAATCAGCTCAGGTAAGTGGTTTAATTGAAATAAATGCAGAACCATTAAATCAGGGCAATTTGGTAAATTGGAGCACTGTGCTTAGTGTCGTGGTACAAAACCTAGTACTTGCTGATAGCAGTAAGTGACTTTGAATAGGGTATTTTCACTCATTTGGAAAGCTCCACAGAGGTTTTATTGTTGCCTCTGATGTTCTTTCATAAGCAAACAAGCAAATTGGCCATTGTCACAAATTTATCCAGCAAGCAGGTAGTAAATTGGACTGTGATCATTTGCTCTCTGGCGAGTTTTGTCCGTCCCTGAAAGGAAATGCCGAACTTTTAGTTTGAGACTTACATCTCGGCAGCTGTGCAAAATGTTTTTTTGGGGGTTTTAATTTAGAGACACAGCGTGGATACAGGCCCCTCGGCTCACCAAGTCCGCGCCGACCAGCGATCCCCGCACACTAACACTATCCTACACACACAGTAGGGACAATTTTCATTTTGACCCAGCCTTTTAACCTGCAAAACTGTAGGTCTTTGGAGTGTGGGAGGAAACTGGCGATCTCGGGGTAAACCCACGCAGGTCACGGGGAGAGTGTACAAATTCCGTACAGGATCGAACCCGGGTCTCTGGCGCTGTAAGGCAGCAATACCGTTGGTGCAGGGTAGAGGTGAAATGCACTCAATACAAGGCATTGGCACCTGAAATGTCACCCACTCCTTCTCTCCAGAGATGCTGCCCGTCCCGCTGATTTACTCCAGCTTTTTGTGTCTATCTTTGGTTTAAACCAGCACCTGCAGTTCCTTCCTATGCATTGGCGTGCCTGTTAGTTATTGGACCCATATGCAGTTGCATTTGTCAGTGCTTGGGTAATTGAGGCTGAAGTTTAGACTTTAGAGATACAGCACAGAAACAGGCCCTTCGGCCCACCGGGTCTGCGCTGACCAGCGATCCCCGTACACAAGCACTATCCTACACACACTAGGGACAATTTACAATGATACCACGCCAATTAACCTGCAAATCTGCATGTCCTTGGAGTGTGGGAGGAAACCGGAGCACCTGGAGAAAACCCACGCAGGTCATAGGGAGAACGTGCAGATATCAAAGAAAATAGACACAAAAAGCTGGAGTAACTCAGCCTCCTCCGTGGCTAGATCCCCCACCCCACATGGTTTGAACCTGCTGACGTGATAATTTGAGGCAATCAATGAGATTTGTGTTCCGTGAACCTGTGTTCGTTCTGCTTAGTGTACGTCTCTAGTGGCAACTAAAACATGGACTTAACTAATCTGTAGACAGAGGAAAGCCGTGCCTAGTCAGCTAATGTTTTGGATGAAGGCCAAGAAATTAAAACTGCACTGAACTAGACAAATATATATTTTAATTAATTCATTTTGATGGATTGAAACAAAGATACATAGACAATAGGTACAGGAATAGGCCATTCGGCCCTTCGAGCCAGCACCACCATTCAATGTGATCATGGCTGAGTATCCACAATCAGTACCCCATTCCTGCCTTCTCCCCATATCCCTTGATTCTGCTTTCCCGAAGAGCTCAATCTAACTCTCTTTTTCACACAGAGAGTGGTGATTCTCTGGAACTCTCTGCCACAGAGGTTAGTTGAGGCCAGTTCATTGGCTATATTTAAGAGGGAGTTAGATGTGGCCCTTGTGGCTAAGGGGATCAGGGGGTATGGAGAGAAGGCAGGTACGGGATACTGAGTTGGATGATCAGCCATGATCAAATTGAATGGCGGTGCAGGCTCGAAGGGCCGAATGGCCTACTCCTGCACCTAATTTCTATGTTTCTATGTTAAATGCATCCGGTGAATCGGCCTCCACCGCCTTCTGAGGCAGAGAATTCCACAAATTCACACTCTCTGTGTGAAAAAGATTTTCCTCATCTCAGTTCTAAATGGCCTACTCCTTATTCTTCAACTGTGGCCCCTGGTTCTGGACTCCCCCAACATCGGAAACATGTTTCCTGCATCTAGCATGTCCAATCCTTTAATGATTTTGTATGTTTCTATAAGATCCCCTCTAAATTCCAGAGTATACAAGCCCAGCCGCTCTATTCTTTCATCATATGAGTCCCTCCATCCCGGAAATTTACCTTGTGAACCTACGCTGCGCTCCCTCAATAGCAAGAATGTCCTTAGGAGACCAAAACTGCACACAATACTCCAGGTGTGGTTTCACCAGGGCCCTGTACAACTACAGAAGGACCTTTTTGCTCCTATACTCAACTCCTCTCGTTATAAAGGCCAACATGCCATTAGCTTCCTTCACTGCCTACTGTACCTGCATGCTTACTTTCACTGACTGGTGTAAAAGGACACCCAGGTCTCGTTGTACTTCCCCTTTTCATAACCTGACACCATTCAGATAATAATCTGCCTTCCAGTTCTTGCCACCAAAGTGGATAACCTCATCTTTATCCACATGATCCTGCCTCTGCCCACTCACCAAACCTGTCCAAGTCACCCTGCATCCTCATAGAATCCTCTCCACAGTTCACACTGCCACCCAGCTGTATGTCATCTGCAAATTTGCGAATGTTACTCTTAATTCCTTCATCTAAATCATTAATATTGTAAATAGCTGGAGTCCCAGCACCGAGCCTTGTGGTACCCCACTAGTCACTGCCTGCCATTCTGAAAGAGACCCGTTAATCCTTGCTCTTTGCTTCCTGACTGCCACCCAATTTTCTATCCATGTCAATACCCTACTCCCAAAACCATGTGCTCTAATTTTGCCCACTAATCTCCTGTGTGGGACCTAATCAAAGGCTTTCTGACAGTCCAGGTACACCACATCCACTGGCTCTCCCTTGTCAATTCTACCTGTTACATCCTCAAAACATCCGGAAGATTAGTCGAGCATGATTTCCTTTTCGTAAACCCATGCTGTAGCGTCCCTGTGGCGCAGGTGCGTAGATCAGGGGAACCCACACCTTTCCACGTGACAACATTGTGCTGTGTAAGGCTCCCTTCTATGATGACGATGAGGGCAGGATTTCCAAGGTAATTATCCTCAGCAGAGCCACTCACGTTTTGTAGTACCGTGAAAAATAGTTGAAAGACATTTGGACAGGTACATGGACAGGACAGGTTTAGAGGGAAATGGGCCAAACGCAGGCAGGTGGGACTCATGCAGATGGGACATCTTGGTCAGGGTGGGCTGGTTAGGACGAAGGGCCTGTTTCCACGCTGTATCACTCTAAATACTGCCTGGGTAGATTTTTCATATTTTTTAACCAATTTGGCATGTCATCGAATGGGCTTGTGTCTGCGGTGCCGATCTTTTAGAACAGTGTTTCCCAAAGTGGGGTACGAGTGCCCCTAGTGGTACGGGAAAGATCTTCAGGGGGTAGGTGCCAATTTCCAGCTACGTACTACTTACTGAAACATAGATTCATTATTAGAAACCACAATCAGTACCCCGTTCCTGCCTTCTCCCTACATCCCCTGACTCCGCTATTTTTAAGAGCCCTATCTTGCTCTCTCTTGAAAGCATCCAGAGAACCCGCCCCAACCGCCCTCTGAGGCAGAGAATTCCACAGACTCACAACTCTCTGCGAGAAAAAGTGTTTCCTCGTCTCCGTTCTAAATGGCTTACTCCTTATTCTTAAACTGTGGCCCCTGGTTCTGGACTCCTCCAACATCGGGAACATGTTTCCTGCCTCTAGCATGTCCAAGCGCTTAACAATCTTAAGGGCTTGGAAGCAATTTAAATCAGCATCTACAGTTCTTTCCTGCACATAAAACAGTACAGCACAGGACCAGGCCCTTCGGCTCACAATGTCTGTGTTGTACATGATGCCAGGTACTAACCTCTGTCTGCACGTGATCCATATTCCTCCATCCCCTGCATATCCATCTGCCTATTTAGGATCTCTGAAACAGCGCTATCGTATCTGGCTCCACCACCACCCCCAGCAGCACGTTCCAGGCACCCACTACCCTCTGTGTAAAAAAAAACTTGCCCCGCACATCTCCTTTAAACTTTGCCCCTCTCACCTTAAAGTTATGCCCTCTAGTGTTTGATCTTTCCACCCTGGGAGGGGAGAAAGGGTTCTGACTGTCTACCCTGTCTACGCCATGCTTGTAATTTTGTAAACTGTCGTGTTATTGTACGAGTTTTCACGATCTCGGAACGCAGCAGCACCTCGCTACCTTTTCTTCTGCTGCAATTGTTGATCGAAGTGACTTGTATCTTTCAGGAGCCCGAGTTGTTCACGGTGGAGCTGGACAAAGGACCGAAGGGCTTTGGCTTCAGTCTCCGTGGCGGGCGGGAGTACAACATGGACCTGTACGTGCTGCGGTTAGCGGAGGATGGCGCGGCCATCAGGAACGGGAATATGAAGGTGAGCGCGTGCGCTGATTCACTCGCCGTGACCGTCCCTCGAAGTTGAAGATGATGGTCTGCGTTCCCTTGTTTTTATGGTCTCTCAATAGACAATAGGTGCAGGAGTAGGCCATTCGGCCGTTCGAGCCAGCACCGCCATTCAATGTAATCATGGCTGATCATCCCCAATCAGTACCCCGTTCCTGCCTTCTCCCCATAATCCCCTGCACTGGTCAAATAAGATGACTGCAAGGTTACACAAAAAAGCTGGAGAAACTCAGCGGGTGCAGCAGCATCTATGGAGCGAAGGAAATAGGCAACGTTTCGGGCCCAAAACCTTCTCCAGACTGATCGGGGACGGGGGTGGGCGGGGAGTTCAAAAATTAGAAAAATTCAGGAGGACTTAAGAAGACTGGGGGTGGGGGAGTTATACAGCAGGGGGAAGCAGGAACTTAGATGCTTATTAGACAATATACAATTGCTGCAGGAGTAGGCCATTCGGCCCTTCGAGCCAGCACTGCCATTCAATGTGATCATGGCTGATCATCCACAATTGCTTTCTGATATTTCTGGAGGAGATCCAGGACAGAGAAATGTCGGTGCACTGGTCAAACAAGATGACTGCAAGTGTGTATCTGGGCAGTCTAATTATCTGCCAGGTTAAAATGAAGTTTACAAGCGAAAATATTTAGGGAAAACAACCCCTGCCTTTCCTCATGTTGAAACTAGAGGTGACCTTTTCCACCCCACCAGAAATAGTCTCACACACACTATCATTTTCATTTCATGCTGATTATTGGTGCATGCATAATGCCTAATGATGATCGTAACGTCGCTTTGAGTTATTTTTGAATCTGTCTTTTGCGTGGTTGATTTATATTTTTTAGTTTAGCTTATGTTAATATTGTCACACGTACCGAGGTGCAGTGAAAAGCGTTTTGCTGTGTGCTATCCAGTCAGCTGAAAGACTATACATGAAGATGGTTCTAGACCCGAAACATCACCCATTGCCTGCTCCTCTGAGTTAAGGGGCTGTCCCACTGCGGGGACCTAATCCGCGAGTTTGCCCTCGACTCATACTCGCAGCATGGTCGACATGAGGTCCTAGGAGGTCTTTGTAACTCTCCTTCATGCTCGAGAGTAGTCCCCCACGTACTCGAGGCCTCAGCTAGGTCCCCAGCGTATTTTTCAACATGCTGAAAAATGCCCGCGAGTAAAAAAAGGTCGCCATGGAAAAAAAATCTATATTTTTTTAAATCGTGTGTTTAGTCGAAGTAGGTCGTAGTAGGTCGGCATGTTAGTCGTAGGTAATCGAGGGCAGTCGAAGGTAGTGGTAGATAGTCTTCAACATAGTCGAAGGGAGGTCGAAGGAGATCAAAGGAGGTCGTCTTCACTCTCCACTATTCGGTGTCCAATTTTCCCGAAGTTAGTTGTAGCTAGTTGTAGCTGGTCTTCAACATGGTTGAAGGAGGTCTTCAACGTCATTTTTCCAAACTCTTCTAAACTCGCCAATTAGGTTGCCACAGTGGGACAGCCCCTTTACTCCAGCATTTTGCGTCTACCTATTATTACTTAAGTGCCAGGCATTTAACAAACATTTGCCAACATGGACATCTAGATGTTCCCTGGATGGTTTTGCTTTCCTTTTGATTTTTAATTTTATTTTTCATTACACTACAGCACAGGAATGGATGAATTATTCCACCATTTTGTGTCTATCTTTTTGGCGTAAACCAGCATCTGCAGTTCCTTCAGATCAGTTCAGTTTAGTTTATTGTCATGTGTACCGAGGTACAGTGAAAAGCCTTTGTTGCGTGTTAACCAGTCAGCAGAAAGACAATACATGATTACAGTTGATCCATTTACAATAGACAATAGGTGCAGGAGTAGGCCATTCGGCCCTTCGAGCCAGCACCGCCATTCAATGTGGCTCATGGCTGATCATCCACAATCAGTACCCCGTTCCTGCCTTCTCCCCATATCCCCTGACTCCGCTATCTTTAAGAGCCCTATCTAGCTCTCTCTTGAAAGTATCCAGCGAACTGGCCTCCACTGGCCTCTGAGGCCGAGAATTCCACAGACCCACAACTCTCTGTGAGAAAAAGTGTTTCCTCATCTCCGTTCTTTACAGTGCATAGATACAAAGTGAATAACGTTCAGTGCAAGGTAAAGCCAGCAAAGTCCGATCAAGGATTGTCCGAGGGTCATCAAAACGGTGGACAATAGTTCAGCAATGCTCTCTGGTTGTGGTAGGATGCCTGATAACAGCTGGGAAGGAACTATCCCTGAATCTGGAGGTGTGCGTTTTAGCACACTTCGGTGCCGTTTGTCTGATGGGAGAGGGGAGACGAGGGAGTGGCCAGGGTGTGACTCATCCTTGATGATGCTGCTGGCCTTGCCGAGGCAGCGTGAGGTGTAGATGGAGTCAATAGATGAGTGAATAAAATAATGAATAGAAGCACAAATAAAGAGTGATGCAGTTCATGGAAATTGGGACTGTACAAGGGGAAGAGAATGGATCGCAAGAATGTTTCTACATCAGTGAATTTTATTGATTGAGGGAAAAGTATGTGGGGGTGCGACTCAAACTTGACGATGCTGCTGGCCTTGCCGAGGCAGCGTGAGGTACAAATACACTAACTTCTATTCATGGTTATCTCACCTTCTAGGTCGGAGATGAAATCCTGGAGATCAATGGAGAAACGACCAAGAATATGAAGCATTCTCGCGCTATAGAGCTGATTAAAAATGGTGGTCGAAGAGTCAGCCTATTTCTCAAACGTGGAAATGGTTATGTGCCCGAATATGGTGGGTTGCCCTATGAAAACGTTACTTTCTTCACACCATGAGTCCTTTTTTTTTCTTTCTCTTATTTTTTTTAAATTACGTTAAAATCTAGGATTTTTTGTTTTTCCTTCTTTCACAAATGTGCAGCTTTTGGTCCTTAACAGCTGCTACTAATTCTGCGCATTCACCATTTCGATGAGGAATGGGCTGGAGTATGTACGTGATTAGTTACTTGCCCCTATGAAGTTCTCGATTGTTCAAATGTCTGATGAGCATATATGACTATTGTCCCAATTGTCACAGTTCAACGGGAACGACACCGCAACTTAACTTCACACCCTGTGGCCAAATCTCGAATAGAAGTGTTCTAATATTTATTAATTTAAGTTATCATGTTTATTTATAGCATTTTAAAGACTTCAGACTTTATTTTCTTTTAGTTGTGAACATTTAACCATGAACAGAGCAATGCTTGTTACCAATGGAAAATTTGCAGAATAGGGTCACAGTCATAGAGTGATACAGCATGGAAACAGGCCCAACTTGCCCACATCAGCCAACATGTCCCGACTATACTAGTCCCACCTGCCCGCGTTTGACCCCTATCCCTCACAAACCTGTCCTATCCATGTACCTGTCTGTTTCTTAAACATTGGGATAGTCTCAACCTCAACTACCTCCTCTGGCAGTTCGTTCCAGACCCCTACCACCCTTTGTGTGAAAAAGTTATCCCTCAGATTCCTAGTAAATCTTCTCCCTTTCGCCTTAAACCTGTGTCCTCTGGTCCTCACTTTGCCTACTCTGGGCAAGAGACTCTGTGCATCTACCCGATCTATTCCTCTCATGATTTTATACGCCTCTACAAGATCACTCCTCATCTTCCTGTGCTCAGGCACATATACATTCATTTTGCTCTCCCCTATTCTGCTCACTGGGCCTCCAGGCCTATTCTCTGGGACGTTAGGCCTTGAAGATGATGCATCCAAACAGGAATAACTTCCCACCCTGTTTATGATTTGTACAACACTGTACTGCTTTCCCGAAAGGACCTGTGACGTTTTATAGTTAAAAAAAAAAAAAAAGAACAGTTGCATCCACCAACATCCCTCCCTCTTGAGACCAAATGAAGGGGATTATTATCTATTATTTAAAAAATAATACATAATGACCAAAAATAGAACTCTGAACTTTTGATTTCTTTTGTTCTTAAATCTCCATTGAAGTGATCTCTCTGTGTAAGGGTATATATTTTTGTAACAAGTTCTGTAATTACTTTTAATACGGCTCATAACTTGCATGGATTTAAATGTCGAGTTTGTACATATTGAAATGAATCATTGTTTACATACTATTCTGACTCACTGTATTGTGATAAAAAAATGGTGAAATTCCCATTAGTGCTTTCTGGTGCTATTTTTGCTGTGTCTTGGTTCTGCTTTTGCAGTCTAATTGTTTTTTTTTTTGCCTGGACAATCTGACTGGAACTATAATAAACATCTTTCCATGATCAACAGACTGATCAATTCTGTTGCTGCTTACTAATAGGGAATCTAAATCTATCTTCTGCTCTTTTTCTCTCTCTCTCTCTCTCTCGTCTGTCATGGGTGCTGGTCTCTTCGCCCCTGCCCTCAGCGATGGTGCCTCCTAATCTCTCCTCATGCATGAGAAGCGACAAGCATGAGGACTCTTGCTTCTACCTAATGGGCCCTAATCAAAACACGGTTGGTAGTTCAATCAATATTTGCTGCTCACATCTCGCTGCCTTGCTTGTAAAGGCTCATGCAATGTTCCATCTGTATTCCCCCCCCCTTGACACATATCAATGAGTGTGCTTGCGTTCGTCAATGAGGGTTTCGCCCACTGATGCTGCTGGCAGAACTCATGTGCCTACATCTTTGGGGTGCAGGCTCTTTGCCAGGGATTCCCCTCATGCTATCATGGCTGTTATGTGGTAGTTCTGCTGCTTTGTTGCGATCCAGTATCTCATTCGAAATTGGTATGTCCACCTGATCCATCCAAAGCCATTGCATCCATGTGTGTACAGTATATTGGTGCTGAAGCAAAGAACTGCAGATGCTGGTTGATGCACAGAAGGACACGAAGTGCTGGAGTAACTCAGCGGATGAGGCAGCATTTCTGGAGGACAAGGACGTTACTGGTCGGCACCCTTCTTCAGACCCTTCTTCTGACTTGAAACGTCGCCTATCAGTCTGAAGAAGTGACCCGACCCCAAACGTCACCTGTCCATGTTCTCCAGCGATACCACCTGACCCGTTGAGTTACTCCTTTTTTTTGTAGAAATTAACGCTACCTAGTTTTCATTGACACCAGAAGCAGTCGCCCCAGAGACTTAATTTTATTAAGGCTAAGACCTGAAATGAAATACTGGATGAAAAAAGAAACTTGTCATTTATAATGTCTTTTCAATTTCAAATTTTGCTTCCTTATGGAAACTTAAGAACTCATCCATAATTCAGACTACTCGATAATGCTTTGGAACTGGAACTTTCAATGCTGTTGATGGCGAATTTAACGGGCAATATCAGATAAGTCAGCTGTTAATGGCCATGCCAGCTTTTGTGCCCTTCGCTTTTCGAAATTAATGAATAGGAAACGTGAGCAAATTTGATCCTCATTCTGGTGATGTTCATTACGCACGCTCGTCAGAATTGAAAGTTTCACCAAAAGATCAATAGCGTAAAATCGCCTGTCGTTCCCACAATTCGGAGAGAATAGTGAGAAATCGCTTTGCAAGTACTTGATACATTGTGTGATTTGTTACACGGGGAGCCCTGTCCAATGCCTTCAAGATTTGCAGAGGTGCAAATAATGTAATAATGGCAAAGAGTCACAAATTTCAGTTTGCAAATCTTGATCTGAAATATCTTTTGTAGATGTTTGCAAACCTCTGCAAAAGATTTTTAAGATTGAGATTTGCAAACTGAAATTTGTGACTCTTTGCCATTATTACACACACTATCACGCTCGATTTGTCACGGTGCATTGCAAAAAACGTGATAGAATTTGTGGTTGCGTTGTGTTTTGGCGCTGATAATATTGAATTGCCAGCCGTTGGGCTAAAATTTTTTAACTTCATTAATTTGTGTTGCAGTTCACCTGATGCAAGTTCCTGAAGCCCTCGCCCTCTGTGTGGCCTTGATCATAACCCATGCTATTCACTTACACAAACACCGTATCAAATCTTCAATGAAAGAGATATGTTTATGTTCATATGTGATAGGAGCGGAGATCCTGGCGGTCACTGTGGCGTAGCGGTAGAGTTGCTGCCTTACAGCCAATGCAGCGCCGGAGACCCGGGTTTGATCCCGACTAGGGGTGCTGTCTGTACGGAGTTTGTACGTTCTCCCCGTGACCTGCGTGGGTTTTGTCCGAGATCTTCGGTTTCCTCCCACACTCCAAAGACTTACAGGTTTGTAGGTTAATTGGCTTGGTAAATGTAAAAAATGTCCCCAGTGGGTGTAGGACAGTGTTAACGTGCGGAGATCACTGGTCTGAACGGACCCGGTGGGCCGAAGGGCCTGTTTCCGCGCTGTATCTCTAAACTAAACTGAACTAAATACAGTTAATTCTACAAGAACACTCTTTTCAACTCCATGGCATACAGCTACATCCCGATGACTGCTAGCTTCAAACGTTGATAGATGCGAGTTCAAAAGCTTTTGCGTTTAAAATTCTTGTCATATTTTCCAGTTTCTGCTTCGTTGTTAAACACCAAAAATGTGCGTACTTCACAGTGGCGATTCATAAGTGTTTGGAACAGAATTAGGCCATTCGGCCCATCAAGTCTACTCTGCCATTCAATGGTGGCCGATCTGTCTATCTCTCTCCTCACCCCATTCTCCTGCCTTCTCCCCATAAACCCTTGACACCAGTACTAATCAAGAATCTGTCTATCTCTGCCTTAAATATACCCACTGGCTTGGCCTCCACAGCCTTCTGTGGCAATGAATTCCACAGATTCACCATCTATGACTAAAGAAATTCCTCCTCATCTCCTGCCTAAAGGAACGTCCTTCAATTCTGAGGCTTTGACCTCTGGTCCTCTGGTCCTAGACTTTCCCACTAGTGAAAACATCCTCTCTACATCCACTCCATCCAGGCCGTTCACTATTTAGTGTTTCTATGAGGATTCCCCCTCATCCTTCTAAACTTTGTACTCCTGAATACCCTTTTTAGTCATTTATCACTACACACTATGAACCTTAGGTACACAAAAATGCTGGAGAAACTCAGCGGGTGCAGCAGCATCTATGGAGCGAAGGAAATAGGCAAGGTGAATTTTTGTGCACCTTCGATTTTCCAGCATCTGCAGTTTCTTCTTAAACACTATGAACCTTACCTAGCCTAGGCACTATATGCTAATACTTTCGAGGGCACACTTCTGTGCTTCAGTTGGACACATTTGAGATTGTTGCAGCATCTTACTCGTAATTAGATCTCAGTTGCACCTAGTGACTGTAAAGGTATGTACCCTGCAAAAAGGGGAAGAAAGAGGCCATCTATCATGGTATCCAAATTAACATTGGGAGCTGGGATGGTAAGATTGGATGGATGTTAGCTAGTTAATTAGTGTCTGAAGAAGGGTCTCAACCTGAAACGTCACCCATTCCTTCTCTCTAGAGATGCTGCCAGTCCCGCTGAGTTACTCCAGCTTTGTGTGTCTATCGTTACTTAGTTAGTTTTGTTTATTGCCACATATACCGAGGTACAGTGACAAGCTTTTGTTGCATGCTAACCAGCCATCGGAAAGTCAATACATGATTCCAATGGAACCATTTACAGTGTACAGATACACGATAAAGGGAATAACGTTTAGTGCAAGTTATAGCCAGCAAAGTCCAATCAAGGATAGTCCGAGGGTCGCCAATGAGGTAGATAGTAGTTCAGGGCCGCTCTCTAGTTGTTAATAGGATGGTTCAGTTGCCTGATAACAGCTGGGAAGAAACTGTCCCTGAATCTGGAGGTGTGCGTTTGTTTTCACACTTCTGTACCTTTTACCTGATAGGAGAGGGGAGAGGAGGGAGAGGCCAGGGTGTGACTCTTCCTTGATGATGCTGCTGCTGGCCTTGCCGGGGCAGCGTGAGGTGTAGATAGAGTCAATAGATGAGTGAATAAAATAATGAATAGAAGAAAAATTAAAGAGTGATGCAGTTGTGATTGGATTCTGCATGTACAGTACAGGTGGGAAATAATGGATCACAAGAATGTTTCTACATCAGTGATTCCAGTTTTTATTGATTGAGGATAAAGTACATCCATTCAGAGACCATGTGAATTAATAAGTGATAGGAGCAGAATTATGCCATTCGGCCCATCAAGTCTACTCCGCCATTCAATCATGGCTGATCTATCTCTCCCTCCTAACCCCATTCTCCTGCCTTCTCCCCATAACCCCTGACACCCGTACTAATCAAGAAGTCCAGTTGATAAGAAAAGGGTGCAACCAACGTGATATGGTTAACTTTGTAGTCATTGTGTTAGAATGTAAAAGCCTTTCAAATACAATCGAAGACTAGAAGACCAGGAGATGGCCTGAAGCTTGTTGGAAACCAGGAATGCCGAGTTGTCACTTGAATTAACTGTCCCAAGAACTTTATACCTTGGAGCACAGGAGGATGAGGGGTGATCTTATAGAAGTGTACAAGGTAATGAGGTCTTCAGGTCTTGCACAGCCTAAAGTTGTTGGACAACTTGTTCTATTTGATCTTCCGTTTGTGCACGTCGAGTTGATTGCATTAGTCGAAACAGGGCGGACCACGTGAAGGTTGCAATCTTCCACCCCAGGTCTTGAGGTCATACGTGATAGGAGTAGAATGAGGCCATTCGGCCCATCAAGTCCACTCTGCCATTCAATCACGGCTGATCTATCTCTCCCTCCTAGCCCCATTCTCCTGCCTTCTCCCCATAACTTCTGACACCCGTACAAATCAAGAATCTATCTATTTCTCCCTTAAAAATACCCACTGTCTTGGCCTCCACAGCATTCTGCGGCAAAGAATTCCACAGATTCACCACCCTCTGACTAAAGAAATTTCTCCTCATCTTCTTCATAAAAGAACGCCCTTTAATACTGAGGCTATGACCTCTAGTCCTAGAGATCTTAGTGGGAACATCCTCTCAACATCCACTCTATCCAGGCCTTTCACCGTTTTGTACGTTTCAATGAGGTCCCCCCCCCCTCATTCTTCTAAACTCCAGCGAGTCCAGGCCCAGTGCCAACAAACACTCATCATAGGTTAACCCACTCATTCCTGGGATCATTCTTGTAAACAACCTCTGGACTCTCTCCAGAGCCAGCACATCCTTCCTCAGATATGGTGCCCAAAATTGCTCACAATATTCTAAATGAGCCCTACAGAGCCTCAGCCTTACATCCCGTTTTTCCCGTACAAGCCCTCTTGAAATAAATGAGAGCATTGAGTTTGCTTTCGATCTGAGAGGAATAGATCGGGTGAATGTACAGAGTCGTTTCGAGGAATCGAGAACCAGAGGGCATAGGTTTAAGGTGAGGGTGGAAAGATTTAAAGGGAACCTGAGGGGTAACTTCTTTACACAAATGATGGTGGGTGTATGGAACAAGCTGCTGGAGGAAGTAGTTGAAGCGGGTACTCTCGCAATACTTAAACATTTGGACAGGTTGATGGGTAGGTAGGTTTAGAGAGACATGGGGCAGGTGTAGATGGGACATGTTGGTTGAAGTGGACAATTTGGGCCAAAGGGCCTGATTCTATGCTGAATGGCTCTAGGGAATGCCTACAAAGGACATTTGTAATCTTGCAACGTGGCAAGGCCTCAAAAAGCACATCCTGTTTGTTGGCTAAACTGCATTCTGGTACAGAGAGGAGCAGATTGAAAAGACTTTGGATGTAGTTGTTCCCATCTTAAATCAGTGTATCGCAAGACTCAAGAAGATGATCCAAACACTGCAACAAGGATTGGGGTAGTTAACCCATCATTCCATGATAGCCTATAGATTCCTAAGTCTGATTGAGAATGGATTTAATGGTCTGTTTTATGGATGTCATTGGGATTGTCTTTGCTATTCCCTCTGGTCCCAGATTATTTTTTATGGGAATACTCAAAAGCTCATGTTCATAAATCATAGGAGCAGAATTTGGCCATTCAACCCAACAAAAAAGTCTACTCTGCCATTCAATCATGGCTGATCTATCTTTCCCTCTCAACCCCATTCTCCTGCCTTCTCCCCATAACCCTTCACACCCGTTCTAATCAAAAATTAGTCTATCTCTGCCTTAAAAATATCCACCGACTTAGCCTTCACAGCGCTCTGTGGAAATGAGTTCCACAGATTTAACTACCCTCTGACTAAGGAAGTTCCTCCTCACCTCCTTTCTAAAAGAGCGCCCTTTAATTCTGAGGCTATGACCTCTGGTCCCTCCAGTGGAAACATCCTTTCCTCATCCACTCTATTTATGCCTTTCGCTATTCTGTAAGTTTCAAAATATTTAGCACAATAAAGCATCTGAAGATGACCGATTGTCGGCAAAACCAAAGCAAATGATCAGAGTTTCAAAACTCAAATTGCTGAGTTTGGTTCTTGGACTTTTAATACAGTCCATTCCGCACACACTGTGAATGCCACATGTTGAGGAGAATTCAGATGCTGACAGTTTTAGGACCCAGGTAAAGAAACGGTGTATTCAGGACTAAAAGTTCCTCTTTGTAAAAAGAAAACCGGTTCTGCAGTAGATAGAGCCTCAATTGTCATTCTGAATGAACCGTCCATGCCTCGTCCTTTAAATTTACATCCATGTAAACGCTACTTCCAATTTTATAAACAGCCTTTCAATTCTTTGCCCTCTTTTCATTCACAAATTTTACAACTTTCCATCCTGTTTCACTCATATCCCCGTTCTAGCCCAACTACCTGATTCTTATGGACCTGGAGAAGCTCTCTTCAAAATCACGAGAACTAACTCTTCAAAATGTCTCCCTGTTCACCTTTTTGGCCTCCATTAGATTCTTCTGCCATTTCCAGTCCGCAACATGGAATCTTCACCTCGTTAATGGATGATAGTTCCATGTAATTATCTTGTACCCACTTATATCAGCCATTCCATGTTTCACCTCCTTAAGATAAAGAATGGATTGACTGGGCTTAAATTTGCTGGAATTTAGAAGGATGAGAGGGGAACCTTATAGAAACATATAAACAGCACCCATAGTCAGGATTGAACCCGTGAACCATTGGAGCTGTGATAATGCTATCTGACTTCAGATTTGTGGCAGTAGCATGACAACAATTGGTGGAGTGCTCCACATTTGCCCGATTCTTAGACAAAGACTCAAAGACTGAATGTTTAAGAAGGAACTGCAGATGCTGGAAAATCGAAGGTTCACAAAAAAGCTGGAGAAACTCAGCGGGTGCAGCAGCATCTATGGAGCGAAGGAAATAGGCAACTTTTTCGGGCCGAAACCCTTCTTCAGACGGAAGAAGGGTTTCGTCCTGAAACGTTGCCTATTTCCTTCGCTCCATAGATACTGCTGCACCCGCTGAGTTTCTCCAGCGTCTTTGTGTACCCTCAAAGACGGAACCTTGTGTAGATGCTGGTTTAAACCAAAGATAGCCGCAAAGTGCTGGAGTAACTCAGCGGGACAGGCAGCACCTCTGGAGAAAAGGAATAGGTGACGTTTTGTGTCGAGACCCGCAGAGTTACTCCAGCTTTTCACGACACAACCTTTCTGCTCGGCATGAGAGCTATAGATCACACAGCCCACAGTCAATTGTTCAATAAATGTAGCCCAACGGCTAAAATATTACCCAGGCTGGCAATGGATAGAGCATAAATTAATACCTTGTTCTATTTTAAATGCCACATCCCTTTGGTTAAATGGACCATCTGATAAAATACAAGGGCCAAATGATTATAGGCCTCAACGCTTCCCTTGTTCTAACAGAATGGAACAACGTTAAAGTATGTTAAAGTTTAGAAGAATGAGCGGGGACCTCATTGAGTAGTGAAAGGCTTGGACAGAGTGGACTTGGAGAGGATGTTTCCACTTGTGGGAGAATCTAGAACCAAAGGCCGCAGCCTCAGAATTAAAGGACGTTATTTTAGGGAGGAGATGAGGAGGAATTTCTTTAGTCAGAGGATGGTGAATCTGTGGAATTCTTTGCCACAGACGGCTGTGGAGGCCAAGTCAGTGGATATTTTTAAGGCAGAGATAGATAGATTCTTGATTAGTACGGGTGTTGGGGGTTATGGGGAGGAAGCAGGAGAATCTAGTTAGGAGGGAGAGATAGATCAGCCATGATTGAATGGCGGAGTAGACCAGATGGGCCGAATGGCCTAATTCTGCTCCTGTCACATGATCTTATGATTTGGCATTTGCCCACTCAATCGGTTTGATTCCATTTGCTTTGCCCGACTTTTTTAAATGAATATTTAATTCCTCTGTCCACTCAGCGCCTGTTCCAGTGGGTTACATTTAACTTGTTTCAAATATCAATCTGAGCTTAAAATTGTGGTGCGTTACACAAAAAAATAAAGACGGGATCTGTATTAGTGAAGTCCTGAGAAGACTCTTCCTCTTGCGATTGCGTGAGATCATAGCAAGGGACAGGCCAGCCATCTTTATTCTAACTAGTATGAAGAAAGCCCTTGACCCGAAATGCCTGACCCGCTGAGTTACTCCAGCTTTTTATGTCTATCTTCAGTTTAAACAAACATCTGCAGTTCCTTCCTACACTAACTATTTAGTTGCTCAGTCTGACATTTTGTTGTCTATATATCAACTAATACCTTGAAAGCATACTTTAATCACGATGAATATTGGGTATTAATGATACACCTTTATCCAAGCAAGGGGTGGCACGGCAGTACAGCGGTGGAGTTTCTGCCTTACCGCGCCAGAAACTCCGGTTCGATCCTGACTACGGGTGCTGTCTGTACGGAGTTTGCACGTTCTCTGCATGACCGCGTGGGTTTTCTCCGGGTGCTCCGGTTTCCTCCAACACTCCAAAGACGTACAGGTTTGCAGGTTAATTGCCTTGGTATAAATTTAAATTGTCCCTAGTGTGTGTAGGATAGTGTTAGTGTGCGTGGATCGTGGTCGGCGCGGACTCGATGGGCCGAAGGGCCTGTTTCCGCCCTGTATCTCTAAACTAAACTAAACTAAACTAACAGTACAGTAGCAGTAGACTCTGGATGTGCTACATTCAGTTGCACTGACTTCACTTAAACCAATTGTTTCGAGGTGAGTACAATTCCCAGCAGTTACTCTGCACACAATAAAAAATCAACCTGACCCTCTGCTCCCACCCTTCTCTTGATGTACTCTTCATAGAGTCAATACAGCACAGACACAGACCCTTCGGCCCCACATTCCCATGCCGACCAACATGCCCCATCGACGCTAGTCCCACCTGCCCACGTTTGGTCCATATCCCTCTGCTCAAATGCAAGTACATTGGATAAAAACTAATTATTACTTTATGAGCATAATCTGATTTCCCGTGGCCATGCATTGAATCCAAGTCAAGCCTAAATGATTCCATTTATTATTAGTGGCCGATATAATTATACAAACCCAAATAAGTCACTGGAAGACGATGACACGAGGAACTGCAGATGCTGGTTTACTGAAAAAAAGCGCGCACAGAGTGCTGGAGTAACTCAGCGGCTCAGGAAGCATTTCTGGAGGACGCTTTTGGATGAGGTTTGAAAAATGTCCTCCATGTTCTCCACAGATGCTGCCAGACCCACTGAGTTACTCCAGCGCTTTGTGTTTTTTCAATGAGAAATGATAGAGTGTAATGAGGACTCAAGAAGAGAGGACTAAATAACCCAGGTGGAATTGTTGTTGCAATGTGTTGGGGAATATTTGCATTGATGGTAGATGTTTCCACACTGCATCTTCCATGGAAGATCGTGGAAATGGCTGGCAAAATGGTTCTCCTGTTCACAAGTTCACTTGATAGTAGAATTAGGCCATTCAGCCCATCAAGTCCAATCCGCCATTCAATCATGGCTGATCTCTGCCTCTTAATCCCAATATCCTGCCTACTCCCCATAACCCTTGACACCCGTTCTAATCAATTTCTCTGCTTTAAAAATATCCACTGACTTGGCCTCCACAGCCCTCTGTGGCAATGGGTTCCACAGATTAACGACCCTCTGACTAAAGAAGTTCCTCCTCGCCTCCATTCTAAAAGAGCACCCTTTAATTCTGAGGCTGCGACCTCTGATCCTGGACTCTCCCACCAGTGGAAACCCTCTCCACATCCACTCTATCTATGCCTTTCATTATTCTGTAAGTTTCAATGAAGTCCCCCCCTCAACCTTCCAAACTCCAGCGAGTAGAGGCCCAGGGCCGTCAAACGCTCATCATATGCTAACCCACTCATTCCTGGGATCATTCTTGTACACGTCCCCTGGACCCGCTCCAGAGCCAGCATCATCCTTCCTTGGTTATGGGGACCCACATTTGTTTACAGTA
This sequence comes from Leucoraja erinaceus, assembly GCF_028641065.1. Classification (NCBI taxonomy): domain Eukaryota; kingdom Metazoa; phylum Chordata; class Chondrichthyes; order Rajiformes; family Rajidae; genus Leucoraja; species Leucoraja erinaceus. The sequence goes on along the minus strand of NC_073392.1, from coordinate 6,790,903 downwards.
ACAGAGGCCCGATTATGGAGATGCTAACAATGAATGGTCAGTTCCACCATGAGAAGGCTAACACGGCATTTTCCTTTCATAAATGAAAGTGAGTTAGGTACAGAGTGAGTTGAAACATCGATAAAACAGGGGCATTGCTTTAAGGTGGGGAGACAAAGTCTAAAGGAGATGTACAGGGCAATTTTTTTTACACAGAGTTTTATTAGTACCTGGTATGTGCTGCTGTGGGTGGTAGTGGTGGAGGCAAGTCCATTAGTGGCATTTAGGATTTTGTTTGGATAGGCACTTGGATATGCAGGAAAATGTGGGATATGGATCATATGCAGACAGATAAGAGTTGATCTTGGCATCGTGTTCAGCACAGACATTGTGGGCTGAATGGCCTGTTCCTGTCATGTACTGTCCCATGTTCTGTAATGTTAGGGGCAGCACAGGGGTAGAGTGGCTGCCTCGCAGCACCAGAGGTCCCGGTTCGATCCTGACCTCGGGTGCAGCCTGTGTGGAACTCACACGTTCTCCCCGTGACCTGCGTGGGTTTTCTGCAGGTGCTCCGGTTTCCTCCCACACTCCCACAGGTTTATAGGTTAATTGGCTTCTGTAAAATTGTCCGTGGAGTGCAGGATTGAACTCGTTTACGGGTGATCGCTGGTCGGTGCGGACTCGATGGGCTGAAGGGCCTGTTCCCATGCTCTATCTCCAAACTAAACTAAACCAAATAATAGGCTAATTTGCCCAACCCTGCACAGTATCGATCATATGTTCGACAAAGTCCTCTTTTATGAACCTTTTTCCAGCAGCTTTGCTGCGTTCATGTCATCCCTTTACATGGGGACTAAATCTATTGTCAGCTGCAGTGTTAGCATTCAATATTGCTCCTTCCATCTCCCCACCAGGCTTTCCTTTCTCTTTGGACTCTTAGAGATACAGCACGGAAACAGGCCCTTCGGCCCACCGAGTCTGCGCAGGCCAGCGACCATCCCGTACACTAGCACTATCCTGCACACTTGGGACAAATTGCCTTTGGAGTTTAAGATGCAGGGTAATTTATCTCACACACGTGCTCCTTGGAGTGTGGGAGGAAACCAGAGCACCCGTCTTTCTCTCTGTTTCACGATCGGTTACTAAAATGTGTTCAGTTAGACCATGAACAAGTGGAAACATACATCGCAGCAGAGCTAGAGAGTGTCTAAAGCTTGTGCGTCAGCAACATAAGGTCATAAGTTACAGGAGCAAAATGGAGCCATTCGGCCCATCGAGTCTACCCCGCCATTCAATCGTGGCTGGTCTATCTCTCCCTCCTAACCCCTTCCTCCTGCCTTCTCCCCACTCTCATCTTTCTGTTTCTCCCCAGTGGAAGGGGATGAGAAGCAAAACCACATCCACAGTGATGGCAGTCCTGAGCCGGAAGAATAGGCCTTTTGTATAGTGTAGGAAGGAACAGCAGCAGCTGGTTGTTTAAAGCGAAGATAGACACAAAACGCTGGAGTAACTCAGCGGGACAGGCTGCATCTCTGGAGAGAAGGAACGGGTGACGTTTCGGGTCGAGACCCTTCGTCAGACAGCTTTTGCTATTTCTGGAGCATTCTATACCATCTTAGGGTATCGTATAGCCGACAATGTACTTGCAAATCACATGTGTAATCCAGGTAATGTAGGAGCCCATTTGGCTCAATTAAGGACCATACAGCCAGCAAAGATGATCTGCTCCCAATGATGTGGACTCAGGGTGAATAACTCCCCCGCTCTTGAAGATAGTGATGTCAGCGGCTTTAAGTCCCCCATCCAGCAAGACAGCCATAGACCAAGAGGCTCATTCATGCTGTTTATCCCAGGGCCAGGTTTAAAGTCTCATCCACGAGGCAGCAGAGTAGAATTGCAGAATACCATTGCACTGGTATACCAGCCAAGATGTTTGTGCTGACGTCAACTCACTTTACTAAGCGAGACAAAATTGCTGGAGAAACTCAGCGGGTGCAGCCGCAAATAGGCAATGTTTCGGACCGAAACCCTTCTTCAGACTGATGCTCCTGAGGCCCGAAACGTTGCCTACTTCCTTCGCTCCATAGATGCTGCTGCACCCGCTGAGTTTCTCCAGCACTTTTGTCTACCTTCGATTTTCCAACATCTGCAGTTCCTTCTTAAACGCTTTACTGAGCTGATGGATAATACCTCTCTGAACGAATCAGCCATTACGGAGGCCAATTCACTGGATTCCAGTTTTCAAGAGAGAGTTCTATTTTGCTCTTAGGGCTAAAGGAATCAAGGGATATGGGGAAAAAGCAGGAACGGGGTACTAATTTTGGATGATCAATCATGATCATATTGAATGGCGGTGCTAGCTCGAAGGGCCGAATGGCCTACTCCTGCACCTATTGTCTATGCTTCTATGGATGACGCAGGTTATCTCTGCGTTATTTGGCATTATTCATACGAAACATTACCACAGTCCTTTCAGGTGAGGCAGAGGTTCACCTGCACCTCCTCCAACCTCATCTACTGTATCCGCTGTTCCAGGTGTGGACTCCTGTATATTGGCGAGACCAAGCGCAGGCTCGGCGATCGTTTCGCTGAACCCCTCCGCTCAGTCCGCCTCGGCCTACCTGATCTCCCAGTTGCTAAACACTTTAACCCCCCCTCCCATTCCCACACTGACCTTTCTGCTCTGGGTCTCCCCCATTGCCAGAGTGAGGCCCAGTGCAAATTGGAGGAACAGCACCTCATATTTTGCTTGGGTAGCTTACACCCCCTGCGGTATGAACATTGACTTCTCCACCTTCAAGTAACCCCTTGCTTTCACTCTCGCTCCGTCCCTCTCCCACCCTGGTTCTCCGACTAGTTGCACTGTCCTCTTCATTAAACGTTACTGATTGTATGCCTAGTTGTCACCTTCCCCTCAGCAAACAATGATCCATTCTACACTTTCCTTTTGAACTCTTTGAATGTTTTCACACTTCGTTCTTCCATATCTCTAGTCTCCCTCTCTCTCTCCAGTCTGAAAAAGGGTCTCATCCCGAAACGTCACCCATTCCTTCTCTCCAGAGATGCTGCCTGTCCCGCTGTGTCACTCCAGCATTTTGTGTCTATCTTCCACCTGCAGTTCCGTCCTAAACTTCCCCCGTGAAGACATTTCTGAATTACACTCAGAAGTTTATCTTGTAATATTTTAAGTACATCACACACGGAGAACCCAATGTTTGAATTCGTGACTTTAATGGAAATAAATAATATTTAGCTCTCCAACCAATCTTTAACTGGAAGCTACAAAGTGTATGAACCAATTAATAAATCAAATCATGATAACTACCAGAATAATCAATTTAGCCGCAGTGAGTCTATATCAGTGATGCATGTATAGCGCAAGGCCCACTGCGTCGGCTGCCAATGTGAAAATCCCACCATGTCTGTCTTGCTTAATCAATTTCCAATGCCAATTTCTAAATTTCCTCCAAGGAATTGAGGTTGGATTCATGTTGATATTTTTAGTCAGTTCCCGTGCAGCCTCTGCCAAACAATTATCCTCTCCCTTAACTTCAGAACAGCGGCATTTCCTGCTTCTCTGCATCTACGCTGTGCGTATAAAGATGAGCTGTACATGACTGGATTGGCGTGGAATATGAATCAGTTTATTAATATTTTGGAGGATGAGGAGTGATCTTATTAGAGGTGTCTAAAATCATGAGGGTTGTGTAAAATCGTGACTGGATCGGGTAGATGGTTTTATGTTTTATGTTAAATTCTTCTTTAATGTGGCGTCTTAATTTTATTGGTGAGCTGCAAATGGCAACTCAAATGTCACTACACCAGAAATGGTGTATGTGACAATAAATGTCCTTTGTTCTTGTCCTTGGTAGTCGCGCAGAATAGCGAATTGGGGAATCGAGGACCAGAGGACATGGGTTGGAGGTGAATTGGAAAAGATTTAATAGGAATCTGAAGGGGTAACGTTTACACACGAGGGTGGTGGGTGTATGGAACGAGCTGCCTGAGGAGGTAGTTGAGGCAGGGAATACCATAACGTTTTTAGAGACAATTAGCCCAGTACATGGATAGTAGACAAAAAATGCTGGAGAAACTCAGTGGGCGAGGCAGCATCTATGGAGCGAAGGAAATAGGCAACGTTTCGGGCTTCGCCCCGAAACGTTGCCTATTTCCTTCGCTCCATAGATGCTGCCTCACCCGCTGAGTTTCTCCAGCATTTTTGTCTACCTTCGATTTTTCCAGCATCTGCAGTTCCTTCTTAAACACAGGTACATGGATAGGGTAGGGTAGGTTTAGAGGGATATGGACCAAACGCGGGCAATAGACAATAGACAATAGACAATAGGTGCAGGAGTAGGCCATTCGGCCCGTCGAGCCAGCACCGCCATTCAATGTGATCATGGCTGATCATCCCCAATCAGTACCCCGTTCCTGCCCTCTCCCCACATCCCCTGACTCCGTTATTTTTAAGAGCCCTATCTAGCTCTCTCTTGAAAGCATCCAGAGAACCGGCCTCCACCGCCCTCTGAGGCAGAGAATTCCACAGACTCACCACTCTCTGTGAGAAAAAGTGTTTCCTCGTCTCAGTGGGCAGGTGGGACTAGTGTGGATGGGCCATGTTGGGCGGTGCGGCCAAGTTGGGCCGAAGGGCCTGTTTCCACGCTGTATCTCTCTCTGACTGTATGTATTCAGTTTATTATTGTGCCAGTGAAAGCCATGTTGTCGCATGCTATCCAGTCTGCAAAATGCTAATACATGATTACAATCGAGCCGTCCACATTGCACAGATACAGGATCAAGGGAACAATGTTTAGAGCAAGATAGCTCACAATAAAGTCCGATTAAAGGTACCTCGAAGGTCTATTGTGCAGCGTTAAAGAGAGAACTAATATATTTGAAAACGTGTACAGAATTCCTGGCCTGTTCCTGCCACTGCATTGTAAGTCATTGCAGTCAAGAGCAAAATGATAGTGATAATTATCTGACAGAAATATGGTTCCTTTGTGACTTTCTAATTCAAACAGGGCCCTCCTCTGGTATGCTTATCTATTAGACTCACACCACACTAATGCCTTCTCCGTTCTGTGAGGTGATATGTATTACCGCACAGCACAAGAGTGCAGTGCTCTGTATCAGGTACTGAAGAATGGGTTGGCTGGGCTTGTATTCACTGGAATTTAGAAGGATGAGTGGGGATCTTAAAGAAACATATAAAATTCTTAAGTTGATCGGACAGGCTACATGCAGGAAAAATGTTCCCCACATTGGGGGGAGTCCAGAACCCAGGGGTCACAGTTTAAGAATAAGGGGTAGGCCATTTAGGACTGAGATGAGGAACAAACCTTTTCACCAAGATTGTGAATTTGTGGAATTCTCTGCTACAGAGGGCAATGGAGGCCAATGCAATGGAGGCCAATTCACTGGATGCATTTAAGAGAGAGTTAGATAGAGCTCTTTGGGCTAAGGGAATCAAGGGACATGGGGAGAAAGCAGGAACCGGGTACTTATTTTGGATGATCATATTGAATGGCTTGAAGGGCCGAATGGCCTACACCTGCACCTATTTTCTATGTTTCTACTATTTTTTTAAGGCAGAGATAAATTCTGGATTAGTACAGGTGTCAGGGGTTATGGTGAGAAGGCAGGAGAATGGGGTTGAGAGGGAGAGATAGATCAGCCATGATTGAATGGCGGAGTAGACTTGATGGGCTGCATGGCCTTTATTCTGCTCCTAGAACTTATGAACTTTTGAATTGTGTTTTCATTTGTTTAAAAGTATTTCCAGTGTCGAGGTTGTTTAGTTGCCATCTGTATTGTCAACGGAACAATAATTTAATTACTTAATGGACACAGAAAGCTTGTGAGTTTCGACCGTAATTGAACAGGTACCATGATTTGACAATAGACAATAGGTGCAGGAGTAGGCCATTCGGCCCATCCGAGCCAGGACAAGCCATTCAATGTGATCATGGTTCAACACCCACACTCAGTTGACCAGCTGCCCAAATGTTTCTCCAGCCATTTTATGGTCAGGTCTTGTGACAGCTGACAGATCATGTGTTGACCAGGATGGCACCTACTGGAAAATCAACTCCAGCAGATCTCCATAGGACAGGCACCTCCACTTCTTCTCAGATGGCCCATCAGTGCTGGCCATGCGCTGCCTCCACTCTAATTGAATAATTTCTTTGATTGCATACCCGCGGTATGCAAAGAGTCACCACATAAAGGCCGCTTACATAGTTACAAACCCCGCTCCAGATCCCCCTTTGTTCTCCCCCCCCCCCCCCCCCCCCCCCCCCCCCCCTCCCCTCCCCCTCCCTCCACACCGGGTCCTCCATTGTCCATTGCTCTTCCCCCCCCCCCCCCCCCCCATGGGGCTCCACACCACACCGGGTCCTGATTTGTTCCTTCCCCCGGCAGCGGCGTCCTCACTTCCACGTGTCCGTCCTCGTCCGACGCTCGGTGCCATCGTTGACCGCCACGCCGACCTCTCCACTAACGCCGCCGGGTCCTCTCTGGACGTCTCCGGGCGCTGACCCAGGCCCCAGACGCGGGCTCCGGCCCATAATTCTATGGGTTGTGAGGCTGATGGCGCCAATGTGGGACCTGGTGGTGGAACGGTTGCTGCTCGATAGAGTGAATGGATGGGTAGTTAGGGATGCTGTCAGCGTCTTCCACCCTTTCACCGAGGCCTCCTTGTGCTCCCAGCAAGGACGCTGAAGGTTGGCAATAAATCCTGGATGCTCTTTCTCCATTTTGAGTGGGCAAGGGCCATAAATTCTTGCAAATTGATGAGAGATTAACATTGAGAACATCCTTAACTTGTCCTTCGTGAAGTGTCTTGGAGTACAGTGCCTGTTTTGGGAGTCTGTATTCAGGCATAAAGGTAAAGCTTGGAGACACAAGGTGCTGCAGATGCGGAAATCTTGAGTAAAAAAACAAATTTGTGGAGGAACTCAGCGGGCCTGGCAGCATCTGTGAGGGAATGGGCATCTGTGAGGTTTCAGGACGGGACCCTTCGTCAGTCAGATGGAGTAGGGGAGAGAAAGGTGGTAAAGAGAGGTTGGACTGGGGGCAAAGCCAGCTGCAGGCCCATTCTTTATCACTGCGGCATGTTGGCGCAGCGGTAGAGTTGCTGCCTTGCAGCCCCAGTGACCCAGGTTCGATCCCGACCACGGGTGCTGTCTGTACGGAGTTTGTACGTTCCCCCAGTGGGTTTTCTCCGAGATCTTCGGTTTCCTCCCACACTCCAAAGATGTGCAGGTGTGTAGGTTAATTGGCTTGGTGTAAGTGTAAATTGTCCCTAGTGTGTGTAGGATAGTGTTAATGTGCAGGGATCGCTGGTCAGTGCGGACTCGGTGGGCAGAAGGGCCTGTTTCCGTGCTGTATCTCGAAACTAAACTCAACTAAACATAATTCATGTCACCCATTTGTATTTTTTTAAGTTAAAGGTAGATAAAGATCTTAGGGCTAATGGAATCAAGGGATATGGGAAGAAAGCAGGAACGGGGTACTGATTCTGGATGATCAGCCATGATCACATTGAATGGCGGTGCTGGCTCGAAGGGCTGAATGGCCTATTCCTGCACCTATTGTCTATGTATATAATTGTATGCATTAAATAGACATTCCGTGTCCTGCATTTATATCAAGCAGATTATTGATCAATGACAATCAATGCCCTCATTGGAAGAGGAACATTTTTTTTATGATTTATTTTTTATTTTTTATGATACTGCCTGTAAGGGAAATTCATTTTGTTGTCTCAAATTGAGACAATGACAATAAATTTGAATACAATACAAGAATACAATAGAACACCAGCGGATTCCATTCCATGTTGCCAGAGACCGGCGTAAAAATTAAAATCCAGAACTCGGAAGGAGATTTTCAATTGTTCCCTGTCATTCTTACAGATGGGCCCAATAGGCAGTGCTTACATGGCAGTGACCTATTCAAACAGTTTAGACATGTCCATTATGAGATTGAAGCTTAAGTGGTTTGTGAGCATCGATTGAGCCCAATGTTTAGACAACAGATGGGAGAGTTTAATTTCAGAATGTGATTTTGATGGTGCTCTAGTTTGTTTTACTAATTGGATCTTTTGCAGGCTAACTTGTAGTTTTATATTACTGCCATGTCGAACGGCTATTCATAGAGCTGTGTTAATTTACTATGATACTGCAGTAAAAAACAATGCACTTGATTTTATTGAACTCTTTCTGTAAAAATAGGCGTTGATGAAGGGGAGAGGATATTTGCAGCGGAATTGTGAAGTATTTGTCTGATGCTTTGAAAGTCTAATCTTGGAGTGATCAATTAATTTGGCCTTTTACTAATTACTGGAAGCTGAACGAATGAATAATATTATCACATGTGGCATAACACGGTGAAATTCCTTTTTTTCAGTTTAGTTTATTGTCACGTGTACCGAGGTACAGTGAAAAGCTTTAGTTGCGTGCAGTTCTAGTCAGCTGAAAGACAATGCATGATTACAGTGTTTACGAAGGAACTGCAGATGGTGGAAAATCGAAGATTCACCACTCTCTGTGTGAAAAAAGTTCTTCTCATCTCAGTTTTAAAGGATTTCCCCCTTATCCTTAAGCTGTGACCCCTTGTCCTGGACTTCCCCAACATCGGGAGCAATCTTCCTGCATCTTGCCTGTCCAACCCCTTAAGAACTTTGTAAGTTTCTATAAGAAACTTCTATGAAGGTAGACAAAAGTGCTGGAGAAACTCAGCGGGTGCAGCAGCATCTAAGGAGCGAAGGTTTCCTTCGCTCCATAGATGCTGCTGCACCCGCTGAGTTTCTCCAGCACTTTTGCCAACCAATGCATGATTACAATCGATCCATTTGCAGTGGACAGATACATGATAAAGGGAATAACGTTCAGTGCAAGGTAAAGGCAGCAAGTCCGATCAAAGATAGTCCGAGGGTCACCAAAGAGGTAGATGGTAGTTCAGGACCGCTCTCTGGTTGTGGCAGGATGGTTCAGTTGCCTGATAACAGCCGGGAAGAAGGGGGTGGGAGATTGCAACCTTTACGAGGTCTGCCCTGTTTCGACGAATGCAATCAACCCGGTGTGCACAATCAAATAAGATCAAATAGAACAACTATTAGGCTGTGCACGCCATATGCAAGAAGAAGAAGATGGGAAGAAAAAATGTTGCCGTATCTGGAGGTGTGCGTTTTCACGCTTCCGTGCCTTTTGCATGATGGGAGAGGGGAGAAGAGGGAGTGGCCGGGCTGCGACTCGTCCTCGCAACGGGGATCTCTGGCGTCATAACGGGAACCAGTCAGCCGCGCCTGCGCAATTGGGGGCTATGGGTGAGTGGTGGAATACAGCCTTGGGGGACACACCCAACGGGTCCGCACCCGGTCTAGTATAATATATTATTGCCTTTGGAGGCCATAATATGAAGACATATTGGTCTTGAGGTATATTTTGCGACATGCCTTTTCTAATTTTTAATTCTTTGCTACTTAAAATATATGGGCTGTTTTAAATAAGTAGTGAAAAACTTGATTATATTCAATGCCAGCACATTTACATCATGTGATTTGTGGCTGAAGTCGATATATATCAATCCGTGATCCATGTTGTGCAAAGTGGAGCTCAGTGTGTGCATAAAAAACGAAAAGTTATTTATAAAATGATCTATTACAAGCAACTAGGAGATGGTGTTTCCCAGGCAGATCGAGCGCAAGTGTTCAGCGAGACGGTTGCCTGGGATACACCATCTCCTAGTTGCCATCCATTTCAACTCCCATTCCCACACTGACCTTTCCGTCCTGGGCCTCCTCCATTGCCAGAGTGAGGCCCAACACAAATTGAAGGATCAACACCTAGTGAGGGACAGTGTTGCTGCCCTACAGCGCCAGGGACATGGGCATGAGCGTCAAATTGCCTCATTTTAAATTACGTTCACTAACACTCCCCTCCCCTCCCCTCCTCATTGCACCCTTCCTCCACCCTAGTTGTTGAAACCTGTTGATATAATCCCAGCCTCAACTACCTCCTCTGGCAGCTTGTTCCATACCTCCACCACCGTCTGTGTTAAAACGTTCCCCCTCAGATTCCTAATAAATATTTTCCCCTTCACCTTAAACCTACGTCCTCTGCTCCTCGATTCATCTACTCTGGGCAAGAGACTCTGTGCATCTACCCGATCTAATCCTCCCATGATCTCATACACCTCAATAAGATCACCCCTCATCCTCCTATGCTCCAAGCAATAGAGCCCCAGCCTACTCCACCCCTCCCTGTAGCTCCGGCCCTCTATTCCTGTCAACATCCTCGTAAATTTTCTCTGCACCCTTCCCAGCTTGACAACTTCTTCCAGATAAAATCAAATTCCCTCCGGAGATAAAAAACTATCGTATAAGTGTGGGAGGAAACCAAAGATCTCAGAGAAAACCCATAGATTTTGTTGCATAATGTTGCAATAGATCTCAGAGAATGTAGAAACTCCGTACAGACAAGCACCTGTAGCCAGGATCGAACCCGTGTCTGTGGCGCTGTACACACTGTAAGGCAGCAATTCTACCGCTGCGCCACCGTGCCGGCCTCGTAACTAGATTGGAAACTGAAAATGAAATTTGATGGATCAATAGTCAAATCAAGTTATCTTTCTTTTTTATTTTCAGACCCAAACAACGACAGGGGCAGTTCCACAACAGGCTCACAAAATGTACCGGAAGTGAAACACTTAACAGAAAGGCGACCTCATCCATTACTGGAATCCAGTTACCCACCAGAACTTCACAAATCATCACAGCACATGGAAAGAAGGGTTAATGACCGAGAGCAACCAACAGGCAGGAGGGAACACAGCAGACCAACCCATGAACACCACAACAAGACCTGGAACGACACTTCCAAAAGAAAAGAGAACGTACCTGGAAGGAGAAGGGACAGATCACCCGAGAGGAAGGAAAGAAGAGCAGAGAATGGGTACCACCAAAGACCACCCGACAGCGGTAGGGATGTAACGAGGATGACAGACCACAGCCTGGAACAGAATGGACGATCGCTTGGCAGACGCACGGAACCATCCATTGACAGGAGGAAGAGGTCACCGGACAGGAGGTGGGAGGACCAACCTGACCGGGGGAGGGACAATTCACCGGGCCGGAGAAACGAGAAGCCGTCGGAGAGGACGAGGGAGCGATCTGCACACTGGAAGAAAGATGCTGGGGCTGAGAGACGGAGGGAACGCTCGCCGGAGCGCAGGAGGCACAAGTCCCTCGACCCGAAGAGGGACAGGTCGCCCGAGAGGCGGAGCAAAGCTGAGGAGAGGTCCAAGCGCAGAGACGAGCACGGCGCGGAGAAAAGTGACTCTTCCAGAGGCCCTAGGCAGTCTCCACAGCCAAGAAGGAAACCGTTTAGGGAGTACAGCACTGATCTTAGTATCTGAATCAAGAATTATGCACTGGACACGTCGGGTTCGCGCCCGAAAGGACCACGTGGGTTCTCTCAAACTATCCCAAAGGTGATGAAAGATCATCGGCTCGAAAGGAAACAAAAAAAAAACAGAGGCCTACTGATGTGAAAAAAAGAATAAAGTGGAACCCAAACAAAAATAACTGTATATACGTCAGGAAAAAGTTAACAGGGAAATGTGCCTGACCCAACACATGCTAGGTTTGCTCAAAGGAGAAGAGTATTGGAATTACACGTCCAATGTAAGCCTTAACTGTATTATTGATTTTAGATAACTTGCCAGATATTTTGTTAGTTTAAGGGGTGTCTCCAACGTTGTAACGAAACCAGACGACATTAGCACAAAATTATTGCACTTTGTCGAAACAGTTTGCTGTTTTAATACTGAATATTTTTCTATTTATCACGCAATGAGTTTGCAAAAAGCGTTCTAAGGCATCTGAAAGAAAACTGGTGGGTATGGCATTGTTTAAACTGCCGTGCAGATAGCACAGTCGGAAGAGCGAATGTCTAAGCTGGGAGGAATATGATCCACAACGCTGATATCGAGGGATGGATATGCTTTCACCATTCGGAAAAAAAAAAAAAGAAATAATTTAAAAGATTATGCAGACTTGAGCATCGTCTGTCAACAGGCGGTGCGTTCAAACAAGCAACTTGTACCGTAGGTTTATTCGATAGATTTCTCTGCACCATTGCTTTGAAGGAAGAATGTAAGGTCTGCTGTGGTACTGAGGGAGAATGCAGGAAGAAGCTGCCTCACTGAGCCATGAAAGATACTCTTCATTATAGTCGAACCACTAAAGTAAACTGCATTCTGTGCTCCAGTGTGTACGTCTGTATTGTTCACATTCCCATCAACCAACACAACAAACAAGCTCTGTCACTGATATTTGCCATGCTCCTGTACAGAATTGTATGATTAACCATCATATGTACAAAGTTTAAATTGTAATTAATAGAGCCTGTTGCAAAATTATGCCTTTCCTGTAAAAAGAGTTTAAAAAAAAAAAACCTAATGGCAAAACTAAATGTGAGGAATGTGATCATGTTTATATTTCAGAAATGGAACAAACTGATGTATGGGACATATTTTAATGATTCAGGTATATAAAACTCTTTTCAAAAGGAATACTATATCAGTAATTATTAAGTTTTTGTTTGTTTGGGAATCCTATTTCTCAATGGTGATCTTGCCTGTGTATTATAAAGTATGCGATCTGTGTTCTTTCTTGCAAATGTGCTTTCGACCTGATGTTCTGCTGTGTAGATTGAAAGCAGTAAATGGACAAGTCTTTTTTTAAATATAACCTACTATGCATATATAAATACGACATTGTTCATAGCTTGACCCGTGTGGCAATATACATAGCATAAGTGTAGTAAGGTGCAGCAGGTAGTATTATTAATATATCCATGTAGCTTCCACCCAAGAAAGACCACGATGTATATGTAGCTACAAAAGAAGTCTGTGAATGCTATTTTTCTTATCAAATAAAGTTTTTCCATGCAAATTCAACAGTTTAGTGTTAGTGAGTCCAATGATGAGTTTGTTCTGTTATCTACCATTCAATCATCTCCCAAGCGATATTTTTGTAAGGTGCCCAAAACTAACTTTTTGAAGCTCTGTGCATGTTCCCTGTTGCCGCAGTCTATGTTATTGGACTATGTACACCTCCGATTTGCTGTCCTATCATTAAACAGTTGAAGGGTTGAAGTTGCCACAGAAAATTGGGATCTTTTAAAATACGCAGGATTAATTAAAGGGAGACAAAAGTACTGGAGAAACTCAGCGGGTGAGGCAGCATCTATGGAGAGAAGGAATAGGCGACGTTTCAGGTCGAGACCCTTCTTCATGAGAGTTAGATAGAGGTGTTATTGAGAGTAGAGCTGTTACTGAGAGTTAGATAGAGCTCTAGGGGCTAGTGGAATCAAGGGATATGGGGAGAAGGCAGGCATGGGTTATTGATTGGGGATGATCAACCATGACCACAAAGAATGGGCAGTGCTGGCTCGAAGGGGCGAATGGCCTCCTCCTGTACCTATTTTCTATGTTTTCAGACCCTTCTTCAGACTTTCAGACCCGAAACGTCGCCTATTCCTTCTCTCCATAGATGCTGCCTCACCTGATGAGTGTCTCCAGCATTTTTGTCCACCTTTGATTTTTCCAGCATTTGCAGTTCCTTCTTAAACAGGTTTAATCGAGGTGAAGGGGAAAAGATGTAATAGGAATCTGAGGGGTAACTTTTTCCACACAAAGGGTGGTGGGTGTATGGAACAAGCTGCCAGAAGAGGTAGTTGAGGCTCGGACTATCCCAACGTTTAAGAAACAGTTAGACAGGTACGTGGATAGGACAGGTTTGGAGGGATATGGACCAAGCGCAGGTAGGTGGGACTAGTGTAGCTGGGACATGATGGTCGGTGTGGGCAAGATGGGCCGAAGGGCCTGTTTCCACTCTGTATCACTCTGTAACTCTGTAACCCTGGCAACCGTCTTCAACCCTATTTAAGCTCAATATTTGTTGACTTGCGTGCGGGCGGTGGCGAATGTGCTGCAGGTTTCTATCAGCTGTGGCTTTCACTAAAGCTGTAAACCATTTCTTGCACGATACGGATCTGACGCCGGCTCCTATAGTTCTGCACAGCGGTCTTGTCATCATTGATCTCAGTTGGTGTTGCACGCGTGGCTTCCTGGTCTGAAGCCGATCTGACTCTAACTGTTTGTAAGATTGTTAAGGGTTTGGACACACTAGAGGCAGGAAACATGTTCCCAATGTTGGGGGAGTCCAGAACCAGGGGCCACAGTTTAAGATTAAGGAGTAAGCCATTTAGAACGGAGATGAGGAAACATTTTTTCTCACAGAGAGTGGTGAGTCTGTGGAATTCTCTGCCTCAGAGGGCGGTGGAGGCAGGTTCTCTGGATGCTTTCAAGAGAGAGCTAGATAGGGCTCTTAAAGATAGCGGAATCAGGGGAGGGGAGGAGGCAGGAACGGGGTACTGATTGGGGATGATCAGCCGTGATCACCTTGAATGGTGGTGCTGGCTCGAAGGGCCGAATGGCCTACTCCTGCACCTAATGTCTATTGTTCCCTGTTATCATGGTTTGAACTCTCTTTCACAACGTTGGTCATTTCCGATGGCGGTGTGGGAACATTGTTACCAAATTTGGTAGGGATTAACGGTGGCCCGATTGAACACAAACCAGCTTTGAGAAGAAATAAACCAGTTCAGGACTTTTGAATAGTTTGTCTTAGTTTGTGAATATACAGCCCGTGACAATTACTTCACCGTGGTATATCCCCAGTGTAAAATGGATTCTTAATCCAACCATCCATATTGTTCGAAGGTTTTCCTTTGTCAAACGACCACACGATAACTGAAAGAAATGCGACACCTAGAATCACCGTGACAATGGTGCAGAACGATATGGGATGTTTAAATGGCATTTTATCAAATCTGATCTCAATGCATAGAAACATAGAAAATAGGTGCAGGAGTAGGCCATTCGGCCCTTCGAGCCTGCACCGCCATTCAATATGATCATGCCTGATCATCCAACTCAGTATCCCATCCCTGCCTTCTCTCCATACCCCCTGATCCCTTTAGCCACAAGGGCCACATCTAGCTCCCTCTTAAATATAGCCAATGAACTGGCCTCAACTACCTTCTGTGGCAGAGAATTCCACAGATTCACCACTCTCTGTGTAAAAAATGATTTTCTCATCTCGGTCCTAAAAGACTTCCCCCTTATCCTTAAACTGTGACCCCTAGTTCTGGACTTCCCCAACATCGGGAACAATCTTCCTGCATCTAGCCTGTCCAACCCCTTAAGAATTTTGTAAGTTTCTATAAGATCCCCCCTCAATCTTCTAAATTCTAGCGAGTACAAGCCGAGTCTATCCAGTCTTTCCTCATATGAAAGTCCTGACATCCCAGGAATCAGTCTGGTGAACCTTCTCTGTACTCCCTCTATGGCAAGAATGTCTTACCTCGTGAGATTACCATCTGCCTTTATACGGTGCGGACTTGTATGAAGACCATATATGCTTCACATGGTTTAATGACATACTTAAATCACGGTGGCGCAGCGGTAGAGTTGACGCCTTAAGGGCCTGTCCCACTTACGCGACCTTTACAGGCGACTGCCGGCACCCGTGACATGTCACCAAAATTTTCAACATGTTGGAAATTCAGTGGCAACCAGAAAGACGCTACGACTCTTTGGAGACCTCTCAGGACCATAGGAGACCTCTTACGACCGTGGTCGCCAGAGACCCCGGTTCCATCCCGACAGACAATGGGTGTTGTCGTACGGAGTTTGTACATTCTCCCTGCGACCATATGGGTTTGCTCCCACCCGCCAAAGACGTACAGGTTTTGTAGGTTAACTGACTTCAGTAACATTGTAAATTGTCCCTGGTGTGCGTGGGATACTGCTAGTGTACGGGGATTGCTAGCAGACAAAAAATGCTGGAGAAGCTCAGCGGGTGAGGCAGCATCTATGGAGAGAAGGAATGGTCGGCACAGGCCCCATGGGCCAAAGGGCCTGTTTCTGTGCTGTATTTCTAAACTAAACGGATGGTGGGACTAATAATGTGATGCCCCTGTCCCACTTAGGAAACCTGAACGGAAACCTCTGGAGACTTTGCGCCCCACCCAAGGCTTCCGTGCGGTTCCCGGAGGTTTTTGTCAGTCTCCCTACCTGCTTCCACTACCTGCAACCACCTGCAACCTCCGGGAACCACACGGAAACCTTGGGTGGGGCCCAAAGAGTCCAGAGGTTTCCGTTCAGGTTTCCTAAGTGGGACGGGGGCATTAAACCGGAGAATAGAACACGGCAACAAAAAGATAAACAGCAACCAGATTAATATCTGCAATTGGTCATTTCTCCCCTCAGGTTTTGATTTCTGAATGAACAGGATCTGAATATATGAGTGCGAGATTTTATTTATCCACAGTGCATTAGCAATAAGAGTGAATGATCCATGTGCTGAGGGTATAGAGGCTTCATGCACAGTTTCATGCAGGATAATTGCTTTGGCGTCTTGTTTAGAAGAGTGTTCACATACAGCGTCCGTCAATAATGTAGAAATGGGAGCAGGTTATGTTGTTAGGGCTCTTAAAACCTACTCGCTCATTCAGTCCATATTCCTGCTTCAGCCCCCATTTATTTTATTTTTATTCGTTCAATACAGGCATTGTTGGCAAAACTAGGATTTATTACTCCATAACTGTCTGTGTAAAGTGGGAGAGGAACTGGTTCCTACAAACTACTGCAGCCTTCCTGAGAAAGATTCCCTCCGAGTGCTGTGGAATAAGACGTTCCAGGAGGCTAATACAAGTTCAGTTCAGTCTATTGTCATGTGTACCGAGGTACAGTGAAAAGCTTTTGTAGCGTGCTAACCAGTCAGCAGAAAGACAATACATGATTACCATCGAGCCATTTACAGTGTACGGATAAATGATGAGGGAATAACATTTAGTGCAGGGTAAACTTAAAGCCAGCAAACTCCGATCAAGGATAGAAACATAGAAACATAGAAATTAGGTGCAGGAGTAGGCCATTCGGCCCTTCGAGCCTGCACCGCCATTCAATATGATCATGGCTGATCATCCAACTCAGTATCCCGTACCTGCCTTCTCTCCATACCCCCTGATCCCCTTAGCCACAAGGGCCACATCTAACTCCCTCTTAAATATAGCCAATGAACTGGCCTCAACTACCCTCTGTGGCAGAGAGTTCCAGAGATTCACCACTCTCTGTGTGAAAAAAGTTCTTCTCATCTCGGTTTTAAAGGATTTCCCCTTTATCCTTAAGCTGTGACCCCTTGTCCTGGACTTCCCTAACATCGGGAACAATCTTCCTGCATCTAGCCTGTCCAACCCCTAAGAATTTTGTAAGTTTCTATATAGATCCCCTCTCAATCTTCTAAATTCTAGAGAGTATAAACCAAGTCTATCCAGTCTTTCTTCATAAGACAGTCCTGACATCCCAGGAATCAGTCTGGTGAACCGTCTCTGCACTCCCTCTATGGCAATAATGTCCTTCCTCAGATTTGGATGAATGAATGAATAAGTTTATTGGCCAGGTATTCACATACAAGGAATTTGCATTGATGCTCCGCCCGCAAGTGACAACATGACATATAGTGACAGTTAGGAATGACACATAAAACATTAAACATTAATAATAAAACATTGTTGATTAAACGTGAATTAAATAAAATACCAGAGCAAAAGGAGGCTACAGATTTTTGGTTATTGAGTAGAGTTACTACTCGTGGAAAAAGGCTGTTTTTATGTCTGGCTGTGGCAGCTTTGACAGTCCGGAGTCCGAGGGTCACCAATGAGGTAGATATTAGTTCAAGACTGCTCTCTGGTTGTGGTAGGATGATTCAGCTGCCGGATAACAGTTGGGAAGAAACTTTAGACTTTTCTACTTTAGAGCTACAGTTTTGAACTAGGCCCATCGGCCCGCCGTGTCCGCTCCGACCAGCGATCACCCCGTACACAAGCACTATCTTACGCATTAGGGACAATTTCACAAACTACCGCAGCCAATTCATCCACAAATCAGTATGGACAAAACACTTGGACAGGTACATGGATAGGACAGGTTTAGAGTAATATGTGCCAAACGCTGACAAGTGGGACTAGTCCAGATTGGACATGTTGGTCGTTGTGGGTAGGTTGCCGAAGGGGCCTGTTTGCACACACCCTATGACTCTAGAAGCATGTTCATAAGTGATGGGAGCAGAATTAGGCCAATCGGCCTATCAAGTCTACTCCACCATTCAATCATGGCTGATCTATCTTTCCCTCTCAATCCCATTCTCCTGCCTTCTCCCCATAGCCACTGACACCCGTACTATCAATCTCAGCCTTAAAAAAAAATGCATTGATTTGGCCTCCATGGCCATCTGTGGAAATGAATTCCACAGATTCACCACCCTCTGACAAGAAATTCCTCCTCATCTCCTTCCTAAAAAGGTAAGTCCCTTTATTCTGAGGCTCTGGCCTCTGGTCCTAGACTCTCCCACTAAAGGGAACATCCTCCCTGCATCCACTCTATCCTGGCCTTTCACTATTCAATGGCTATGGGTTACCCCAGGTATACTGCTTAACCTGTACATACAAAAGACAGTCTGTGACATAAAAGCAACATTTAGAAGCTGATTTGCTTTGCCCATGTGGAAATTTCAGTGCATAGCTATAGATAAAAATTACATTTAAAAAACCTTTGAACCTCTGAAGAAGGACTGAAGAAGGGTTTCGGCCCGAAACGTCGCCTATTTCCTTCGCTCCATAGATGCTGCTGCACCCGCTGAGTTTCTCCAGCAATTTTGTGTACCTTTGAACCTCTGTTGTTACCAGAAGGATTGGGATTCACTCTAAAGGGCCTGTCCCACTTGGCAAATTTTTCAGCGATTGTCGGCGTCATATCAGTGGCGCCGAAAGATTTTGAACGTTTCAAAATCCAGCGGAGACTAAAAAAACGTTGCGACACTTGAAAAATCACCGCGCGTCAATGCGTCATCACCGCGCGAAATTTTTGGTCGGAGAAAACCCACCTCAGCTGTATCCAGCTATCACCTGCCAGGCTCTGTCCCCTCCACCCCTCCCTCCACTACAATCCGTCTGTAGAAAGTTCCCGACCCAAAACGTCGCCTATCCACGCCCTCCATGAACGGAGCCACCGAGATGCTCCAGCACTTTGTAACTTTTCCGCAACTTGAGAAATAAATATTTGAACATCGGGCCAGGGTTAATACAGGTGAGATCATCTATTGAGAGCAGGGGTTACACTCAGGTAATTGAAGGGCTGTGGACATTTATTGCGTTTCGGATTTTCAGACAAAATCCAATTTTCGGTCGGGAAAATACGTCAGTCAATGATGTCGGCAGTCGTCGAAAGAATCGCCATGTGGGACTGGCCCTTAATTAGCAAGTACAGAATTGGAATGAAAACTATCTCTGGTGTTTAATGTTCCTCATTTTTTAGATTCTATCGGAAGTACATTCCGTCTAATGAAGAACAAATGTGGCCCAAATTATCCCATTAACCAATAATTCACTTATAATGCAACTATAATCCTCTAATGTGCATGGCTTCCCAGAATACTCTGTGATTAACTACAGCTAGTGGTTCGTTTAACTGTTGCATCTATATTTCTTGTAATTAAGGTAATTACATAGACAATTATCTGCAGGTTGTGAGGTCACTCCTTAGGAATTCACGGCACTGATGCAGGACATCGCTGGTGTTTGTAGTTCACTGAGTGTCCTGCCTTCTTGTCACCACGGCAACACATTCTTTTCCTGGGCTTATCTACTTGCCTCTTAAATGTATTTACGTTCATTATGGGTCGACACAAATAGCTGGAGTAACTCAGCGGGTGAGGCAGCATCTCGCCCCGAAACCTCGCCCATTCCTTCTCTCCAGAGATGCTGCCTCACCCGCTGAGTTACTCCAGCATTTTGTGTCTACCTTCGATTTAAACCGGCATCTGCAGTTCTTTCTTACACATCTTATACTTTAATCATGGTTCCCCTCCCAACCTTGCCACCTTGAACAAATGTCTACAGCTCATAGGCAAGTGCCTCATGTGCCACACCCACGAGTTTGCGATCTACACAATGTTTTCCTCGAACTTTGTCCCCTTTGATCTCTCCCTTTCACACCTTGCCCTTCCATATCTCTACGTGTCCCTCTCCCCTGACTCAGTACGAAGAATTGTCTCGACCCGAAACGTCACCCATTTCTTCTCTCCAGAGATGCTGCCTGTGCCACTGAGTTAAGGGCCTGTCCAACTTGGCTATTTATTCAGCGACTGACGGCATCATTAACTAACGTATCAGGCCACCGTAAAATTCACGGCATGACGCGTCGTGATGGCGTATTGACTCGCGGTGTTCTTTCACCATTTTTCTCATTGCCGCTGGATTTTGAAATGTTCAAAATCTTTTGGCGACACTGATATGATGCCGGCAGTCGCCAAAAAAAATCACCAAGTGGAACATGCCCTATACGCCAGCACTTGGTGTTTATCCCTGCATCTGCAGTTCCTTCCTACTCAAATGAGAGATGTCGTTCATTTTTTTGTGTGGTCCCCTGGATTTTTCTTGGTCTCCCAGTTACTTGAAAACAAAACTGTCTTAAAAAGTTAAGATTCCCGAATGAGATCAAGAATGGGAGGCCGGGTGGTGCAGCGGTAGAGTTGCTGCCTTACAGCGCCAGGCACCTGGGTTCGATCCTGACTGCGGGTGCTGTCTGTACGGAGTTTGTACGTTCTCCTCCATGACCATATCTGTTTTCTCCGGGTGCTCCGGTTTCCTCCCACACTCCGACTGTTGATCCCAGTTCTTTTATCACCCCACCCCCCCCCCCCCCCCTCCCTCCCTCCCCCAGTCTGGGTCAGTAAAACACTGATTCAAATACATTTATCCGACATACATACATACATAGTCCAAACCATTTATTCACTGCGGGGTCGATTCCAGATCCACTATCGCGCAGACAGAAGAGGAAAGAAAAACGACACTCCCCAACGAATCGATCTATTTATACAGATATACAATGGCGAGGAAACCAATGGCGGGAATGAACAGAGGGAGGCATGCCCCTAGCCCAATCGCAGATACCAGCGGGAAACTACAGTGGGAGGCAACCCTTTAGCCCAGTTACAGATACATAACAGTTGTCAGTACCCAGCCAATTACCCTACAAACCTGTACGTCTTTGGAGTGTGGGAGGAAACTGAAGATCTCGAAAAAAAACCACAGGGAGAACGCACAAACACCGAGACAGACAGCAAACCGCAGTCAGGATCGAACCCGGGTGTCTGGCGCGGTGAGGCAGGAACTCTACCGCTGCGCCACCGTGCTGCTGTACTAATTAGAACAAAATGGGATGAAATACTGCTTCACATGGATGGTCCTTCTGGGACCTTGACCGGTGAGAAAGAAGGAGGTAAAAGGATAGATGCTCCATCTCCTGCATATCCTGGGATAGTGGTGTCCTTGATGGATACGGAAAGGATTCTAGCTTAGGTTAGTTTATCCTCTCATGTACCGAGTTATTTGTTGCGTGCTATCCAGTCAGTGGAAAGACTATCAAGCCGTCCACAGTGTACAGATACAGATTAAAGGGAATGATATTCTGTGGAAGATAATGTCCAGTAAAGTCTGATTGAAGATAGTCCGAGGGTCTCCAATGAGGTCGATGGTAGCTCAGGACTGCTCTCTGGTTGTGGTGGGATGGTTCAGTTGCCTGATAACAGCTGGGAAGAAACTATCCCTGAATCTGGAGGTGTGCGTTTTAACACTTCTGTACCTCTTGCCCGATAGGAGAGGGGAGAAGAGGGAGTGGCCGGGGTGAGACTGGTCCTTGATTATGCTGGTGTTCGCAGTGATGGGTTTGCCGTGGAGACGATGGACCTAGTAATGGAAGTAAATGAATGACTAGGCTGGGAAGCACAAGCATGTTATAATTTGCCACCACTCCAAATGTCAATAGACAATAGACAATAGGTGCAGGAGTAGGCCATTCGGCCCGTCGGGCCAGTACGCCATTCAATCCACAACCAGATCATCCGCAATCAGATCCACAATCAGTGCCTGCCTTCTCCCCATATTCCCTGACTCCGCTATCTTTAAGAGCCCTATCTAGCTCTCTCTTGAAAACATCCAGAGAACCGGCCTCCACCGCCCTCTCAGGCAGAGAATTCCACAGACTCACAACTCTCTGTGTGAAAAAGTGTTTCCTCATCTCCGTTCTAAATGGCCTACCCCTTATTCTTAAACTGTGCCCCCTGGTTCTGAACTCCCCCAACATCGGGAACATGTTTCCTGCCTCTAGCGTGTCCAAGCCATTGAGGTTTGAATTTGCCCATTTTGTTGAGAATATCATTAGTCAGCCTTCTGGAGAGAACAGCGGTGGAATTAATGTGTTTTATTTATAGGCTCGTTGGGGTAAAATAAATCTTTTTTACATCTCCTTTAAGCCTGACGGAGAAGGCATCGGGTAGCGGTGGAACTGCCACACAGATTCACTGATATAAGTAACGAGGCTCCAGAAATACAAACAGTCTTGTTGTTAGCTCCTTTGTTCTGGTACAGCTCGTGTCATCAGGTTGCCAACTGCACAGCTATAGGTTGTGTCCATTGAAGGAGTGACCTTGATGCTCAATTCTTTGGTTGTCATGGCAACTGAAATAAATTCCACATCACCAGCTCGGTACCAGCAGTGCTGCCTCTTGGGGTTATGGGGCATCACTCGGCCGATCACCACATCTACACCACAAAGGGAAAAATGCTTGACTGGAATCAAAGGGAATTGGAAAGTTTCATGGGCCTGATAGAAACATAGAAAATAGGTGCAGGAGCAGAGGCCATTCGGCCCTTCGAGCCTGCACCGCCATTCAATATGATCATGGCTGATCATCCAACTCAGTATCCTGCACCTGCCTTCTCTCCATACCCCCTGATCCCTTTAGCCACAAGGGCCACATCTAACTCCCTAACTTAAATATAGCCAATGAACTGTGGCCTCAACTACTTTCTGTGGCAGGAATTCCACAGATTCACCAGAAAAAAAAATTCTCATCTCGGTACTAAAAGACTTCCCCCTTATCCTTAAACTGTGACCCCTTGTTCTGGGCTTCCCCAACATCGGGAACAATCTTCCTGCATCTAGCCTGTCCAATCCCTTAAGAATTTTGTAAGTTTCTATAAGATCCCCCCCTCAATCTTCTAAATTCTAGCGAGTACAAGCCGAGTCTATCCAGTCTTTCTTCATGTGAAAGTCCTGCCATCCCAGGAATCAGTCTGGTGAACCTTCTCTGCACTCCCTCTATGGCAAGAATGTCTTTCCTCAGATTAGGAGACCAAAACTGTACGCAATACTCCAGGTGTGGTCTCACCAAGACCCTGTACAACAGCAGTAGAACCTCCCTGCTCCTATACTTGATCTTGAATA